>NC_047050.1:32322907-32528472 GCF_011762595.2 Tursiops truncatus
ACGTCCAACAAATAGAAAAGTAGAGGACTGCACTGAGATTGCAATCCTGAGAAAAATACATTATTTCTAAATGAAAAAGTAAAAGGAGATAGTATAAATTAAAGCCAGAAGAAAAATTTTAAATCTACAAAAATACGAGTCAATACAAAGTTAAAAAACCATGAATTTTACTATATACCCAAAGGCTTCACAAAAGATCTCATGAATATCACAAATTAAAATAAAACAAACAAAAGCCAGAAATATTGTTTTCCCCAAATTGTACTACTACCTGCCTATTGCTTCAGTGGTAAGAAGAAAAATTATCTTCAAATAGTTAAATTGTATACCTACTTATATTTTAACTCTTAGGTGGATCTTGTTATATAATATATATGATCTCTAAAGAAAACTTGTTGATTATTTTGGCATCTGTTAGGAAATTCCTATTTAATTAGATAAATCTCCTTAGATAACTCTTAAATAAAAATAGATGCAAATACAGCATGTTTCATATCATTCATTTTAGACCTCTAAGAGTTGGAAAAGCTCAACCTGGAGAAGAAACTAGTTTTATTGAGGCAAGAAACTACTTTCCAGTTTAGAAGAGGAGGGATTATCCCATTTCTGTAGAGGAAGCAATCAGGAAGATACAAAAAGAATGATCCTTGCTAAGGCCAGAACTACTGTGCATATTGTACCAGATCTTGTAAAAACAGCCACTGTGCTGGCACTCACAGGCCCGGGTCATGGTGTGTTCAACAATAAAACTTTGTTCCAAAGGATGGAACTCCTTTGGGCCAAAAAGCTTTCACCTGCATTATTCCATTAACCTCACTGTTTTGTTATGGGAAATGCGTTTATTTTTTGAAATGACATTGAAATATATCCTTAAAAGAACACTTTAGGTCTCAACAAGATTCTCTTCTCTTTCAGCCAACACATTACCTTTTAGAAATCAACAGTCTACTTCTTTCTTTAAATCATCACATTTCAAAGCTGTAGCAGCTAATAAATGTTAATGTAAGTTTTCCAAAACTGCAATCTCCCTAAATTTCTATGCTGTCTTCTTTATCCTGTCTTTTCAAGGTAAAGGTATCTTTCCAGTTTTCTTAGCATTATCAGGATTATGGATTTTGTTCATTGTTAAAGTTCGTTATTTATGGACATAAGTTAATGTAAATGCAAAAATATCTCGTATTCTTCACAAGCTGGCTGACTTAAATCACTCGCTCTTAAAACAACTTTACTGCTCTCCAATCTGTTCAAATGCACAGAAATATAAATTCAGGATGATGTGGCTTTTCTGCAATGCTTTCTTTTCAGGCTGCAGTCTACATGACAGCGTTATATTTTATCCTTGCTGCTGTTGTTGTTCAATCTATAAAATCTCTCTTGAAGACCCCCAAAACAGCTTGTAATTTAAACTTTTACTTTTGGTGACTCACTGTTTTCAAATTGCCATCTCTGACCATATCCCCCTTCCAGGGGAATTTATGCAGACTTTTTTTTTTTCTTCTACATACTGATTTATGCTAACCTGAACAATTTACCACTTCTACATCCATGTAGTAGCTCAAATAAAATGAGTTCCTGTGTTAATCCCACAGTAAACCTCGGTAATTCTCACATCACAGGAGTTGTAAACGTTTGTTAACAGAAAAAGAATGTTTTTCCCAAAATAGCTACATAACTCTTAAGAGTACTCAAATTCCTAAATAATCCTTTTTACAAGACTCCCGCCAACTTTATTTTGATACGTTAAACATGTGGAGCCTATTTTAAAAGGTATTTAACAGTGACTTCATCAAAACAGCTTCCTAGTTGTTCTCATAATGTCTTTTTTCTAAAGTTTTCAAACTGTTTTTAAGCCAACTTGAATAGTGATGAATGTGAGCCGCTATCAAAACGCTTAAGAAGCATTCTGCCAAACAGGATGGGCAAAAATGTTCTAGATCTGCTCAATCTGACATTAGAGGTCATGCAACTTGAAAAATGAAATAACTATTTCCAACACTCATTGAGCCCTTCATTTTAAAAATAACTTCAGGGCTATTTCCACACTCTACATTTAATAATACACTTTTTTAAAAAGGATGCTAGGCTCGGTGAAATCAAACTGATCTGCCACTTAAAGCTGGTGAGTCTATTCTTAATGGGCCTCTGGTAGATGTGGGATAGCAGTTTCACTTAATAACTTCACTAGTAAAAAGAATGACATCCGAAAAGGACTGCTGGGGAAGACAGGGAAGAGAAGACCGGAGTCTCCTGAGAAGAAAAAGAGAAACGATTTAAATAAAGTCGCTAAGGAGGAAGGAGGTGGTGAGAGGCGTAGACAAAAGAGCGAGAAAGAAGATTTAACGAGGAAGTGAAATGGAGCACAGAGGAAGGCAGAAGCTAATGAGGAAACAAATGGGAAAGGTAGTGTTTTCAAACAGGCATGCACCAGGAAGGGACGAGTTACGGCCTGGAGTAGCCCCAGTGCTTTCAGGTGAAAGAGATGCTCGCAGAGAACAGGGACAAGCAGTTTACTTCCAGGCTTTGGAGCAAACTAAAATTTCCTGCCCCGAGCCTCTCCCAGCCTCGGCCGAGCGCGGAGGCGGCGGCTGGGGAAGGGGCCTAGCCAGGAGCCAGGCCCGGCGTCCCGCTCCTCTGGGCTCCGCGGCCGAGGGAAAGAGGCGAGGATTAAGCGGGGAGAGGTCCCGGCCGCAGCTCGGTGGCACCCCGAAAACGGTCCGGGGCTTCGCGAGCCGTTCCCCCTGCGGCGGGGCGCCCAGCGGCCTTGCCTGGGGCGAGGGAGGGAGGCGAGGTCTAGGGCGTCCGCTCGCGGCCGCCGCAGAACCCCTCTGCTACACTCAGCCCAGGCTTCCAACGGAGGCGGACCCTGGCTCAGCCGCCGCTTCCCCCTCGGGGTCTTGGCCACCGCCTCCGCCGCCTCCGGGGCTGTTTACACCGTTGGGCCCCGCACGCCGCCGCCGCCTTCTCTCCACCCTAGCGCCATTGCCGATTCGGCCGCCGCCACCTCCTCCGCCGCAGCCTCGTATCTCTGGAGCATCTTCCAGCCACCGAACCCTCAGAAACAGAGACTCCAGCCGCGCCGGCAGGAAACTCCCCCGCAACTGCCAGGGGGACGAATTGGTCAGAACACCGGCGGCTTTTCCACCATTGAGCAGCAGCCGCTCCGCTCCTTCTGCCTATGCAGACTCTTAACCCATAATTGCTTTACTCTTTACCTCTATTTCTGGGTTCTTAAATTAACTCTTACATCAGTGTTCTTCATTACTCAAATTATTTTTTCTTAGGAACTTTTCCTGGAAGTAAGTTCATGCTATTTTTGACAAGCAAACATTTGACTTCTGAAAGAATTCTTACGAAAATGGGTTTATATCCCAAATGCACCACCAAAAATCTTTGTGACCTTGCATAAACGTCCCTTACCATTTCAGGTGCTATCTTTGCTTGACTCCAAAGGGAACTGATTAAAACTATGAGCATCTAGCTGTTATGCACTTTTGTCTCAGTTTGGTCAATGAAACTCTCAAAAATCCATCAGATTTTCATTATTTTTATCATTAGCCTGTTTGTGTAAAATAAGTTACCATTTGTGGAGCCAGTGTTCTCCTTTATTCCGGCATCCAATCATTGTAAATATTTCTCATGGACACATTCTTAGAAGGCCTATGAATAACCTGGCCTCTTACTGATTCTCCCTTTTGGAGTCTTACTAGCCAGACTTCCCCAATAACTTTCAGAGAGCGTTTTCCCCCTTTCCGGGTCTTCTTTTTGACTTCTATACGCCATAGAACTTTCAAAAGTCATCACACCAATACTAATATTACCACATACCCTCCAAAAAGCTCCAAGCTGTTTATGCCTATTCATTAAGTTAATACTTTATCAAAACTTGTCCAATTGAGTAGTATTAGCACAGATATTTTACACATTTTAGCACAGACGTGCTCTGTTTAAGGCTGACAGATCCATTAGGAATTAACTTTCTGGTACATTTTCCCTCTGACATTTTCCTCACAACTGCGTTTCCTCATAACTGAGCCATCAGTTATCTCTTGCCTATAGAAAGGCAGATAAGAGAAAAGAAAGCTAAGTGAGAAAAGATATGTAAATAGACTAGCACAATATTGGACACATAAATATTCAATAAATGATAGCAAGTATTCTTACCCTTATCCTCACATTAGTTTATATGTATTAAAAGCTGATTACTGGACTCAACTCTTACTTCCATTGCTCATTAGATCCTCACAGAAACCTTGGAGGAAGCGAGGTTTTATCCCCATTTTACAGGTTGGGAGACTGTAGCCTAGAGGGCTTAAGTACCTTAACTGAAGTCATATAGTCAAGAAATAAGCCTATATTTGTCACAATCACTTGCCCATGCTTTGACGTGACACCACCACCCATCATTTACCCAGCTTCACCAAGGTACTACTAATTTTTTTACTCTTATTCTCCTCTCTTTGCTTCATACTGCCATTGTCACCAACCCAGTCAAATTCACTTTTAATTTTCCAATGTTAGTGAGGGGAATAGAAGGTGGAAATTGAGGTTAAAGGAGGAAACTTTAATGTTATTCAAGGATGACTTCATCTTAACTTCCAGCCTTCGTCTACCCATTCTCTGCTCCAGTCACACGCAGAGTATTTGCTATCTCTTCCATAACTCTTGACTTTTCTTGTCTTTATGCCACTTTTCTTTTCTCCATTTGCAATGAATCTCCCTTTCCCTTGGTTCTTCACCATTTCTTACTCCATACTCTCCATTAAAATTCAAATCTACCTTTAAAGCCCAACTCATATACCAGTTCTGTCCTGCAGTCTCCTGGATCTGCCAAGTCAGAACTAACCACTTGCTCCTCCGTGCTCCTGCAATGGCAATGATGTTAGAAGGGCGAGTGATTTTACAGCTCGCTCACCACCTGTGGGAAATATGTCCTATTTGCCCTTCCACATCCTTTCTCCACCCAACTCTATATGGATGGCTTGCATGGCCTATCTTAGTAAGTGTCCTTGCTCTGGCTTCCGTTTGGCTCACCAATGAAGAGTACCAATAGAAGATTGTAGGGAACGAAGGAGGGGAGTGAAGTTAGGGTATTAATTCTTGCCAAATTGCTGGGAGTTGGCTGCATCCCCCAACTAACATACAGTGCTTCTCTGTGGGGCGTCACAGCATCTTTGGGGAGGACTCTATCTCCAGCAAGGCTTCCTTTCTCTTTCATCTCCTATAAAGTAGCCACACTTTTACTGAACCCAGGGCACTACACTATCTCTTGATTCTCTACATTGGGCCCAATTTATCCTTATTGATGTACCCCTGATTTCCTGCTGAGACCCTGTCTGATGAACTTTGTAATATGCTCTTCTAAGCTGTTAATTTTACAAACCATATTATTACACTTATTAGAAGAATGTCTTCAGGATGTGTCAGTAAGCTCTGATTGATGATAATGGTAAACAGCTAGAATTTATGGAACATAAAGCATGCTTTGGTTACTCTCTTGAGTACACTGTGTGCATTATTCTAATTAATTAAAATCACTATTAGCTAAGCAAGGCACACAGATGCTAAGAGGTTCCCAGAAGTAACTTGCTCATGGTCACTCCAGTGTCTCAGTAGTGTTTAGGACTCAGATCTGTCCAAAGCCTAAACCTTAAGTTCTAGGTCTAAGCAGTGGCTCTCAAACTTGAGTATGCATCAGCATCACCAAGAGACCTTGCTGAAACAGGTAGTGGGCCCCACCCCCAGAGTGTCTGAGTCTGTAGGTCTGCAGCAGGGCCCAAGACTTTCACTTCTAAAAATTCCTACGTGCAGCTGATGTGCTGGTCTGGATACCAGACTTTGAGAACCACTAGTCCAGGCATTTTAGGTCCAGAATTTCAGGTGTTAGAATAATTTTCTGGTGATAAATGTCCCCCCCCAAAAAAAACAGCACTGCATTTTTCTGTTTGTAAGGAGGTAATAAATTCAATCTTAAAGAGTCAGTAATGGGACTAAGTATCTAAGAAAGAAGAGTTATTCTCCAGGAAGATGGGAGGAGATGGACATTCTAAGGACAGGAATGCCCTTTCAGGAAACTTGCAAAGGGAACAGAAAAATAACATAGTAAGATTCTGCTATCCAGTGTTCACAGAACATGAGTGGGATACTCTTGACTGTAAAATGGGAAGCCAACTTTTGCTCACCATATACATACCTTATTCAGTACAAATGTTTATTAAGAATCTCCAAAAGCTAGACACTAGGCATCAGGGCTACACTGATAGAGCAGATAAAGTGCCTGGCCTCACGGAGCTTGTGCTTCAGAGGATGTACATCAGCTAGATAGACTGAATGATGGATACTATATTGGGTTCACACTTCGTCTCAAGAAAAAAATATATCCATACACGTGATCCAGGAGTCAAATGGCAAAAGACCTAGCCTCAAAGTGAGTGTTAATTTCATTAAATGGTAGGTAAAAGTTATTTTATATGCTGAGATAGGCTCTGCTTAAAAGACACACTATTCCTCCAAACGTATTAGTCAAGCCAGCTTATAAACCTGTGACTTTTTCTAGGAGAAATGTTGCCTTCTTTCCCAAGAAGGGAGCAGTAGGGGTCGGGGTGGAAATAGTTTCATCATCAGAGGCACAGTCTCACTACTACTGCTCAGCTCCAATTCGCAACCTTCTGAATGGTTTCCAGACGAAATAATTTAGCAAAGTGATGAAGAAAAAATGGCCCATTAATCTTACGATGCGTGTTATAACTTAACTCTGGGTTTAGCATAGGAAAAACATTATTTGCATTGATTATAAATATGCTTTATGGCTGCATATATTATTCACTCTGAACATTCTAAAATTATTAGCTGGGTTGACATGATGAACTGCACAAGAGTACTTCTAGATGGCATCTCAATGTCATCTGTTACTCACATCATATAGGTCTAGAAATCAATATGTATTTTACTCAATATGAGATCTTATTCCAAACACCAAAATATGCCTGTTTTTATTCGATGGTTATCATCATGAAACTACCAGCTAAACATCATTTAGAAAATTCAAAGCAAGTAAATTACTGTATTAACTGTCCAACTATGATTATGACTTTCCTCCACTTACAGCTGAACCTAATATAATGATCTGGTCAGTCTGACTAGGAGGATTTATTCATTAATTTACTCAAATGTTCTGAGGTATATTTTGAAGGACTTAAATTACGGTCTGCTTTGTAGGATCCAACAGTAAGGCTGCAGGTTTATCTCCTACAAGTTCTGTGACCTTGCCCAAGTGACTTAGCATCTCTGAGCCTCACTTTCCTAATCTGTAAAACGGAAACAATAATAGAACCCAAGTTGTAAAGCTGAAGGAAAAAAAGTAATATGGTAATGTATTTTGGCACAAAAGAGCAGTTACGCTGATGGTCATTATTTGTGAATACTGTTGCTCAGATTATTGAAAACCTGTTGTGTGTTAGGTACTGTTCAAGGACTAGAATTTTAAGACTGTTCTTCACCTTTATCCCAGTTTTACCTGCAAAGTTCTGCCATGCACTGGAAAAACATACTGGTATTTCTAGGGAAGGGGACCACTCAGGTGACATTTTTGTTTCACCAGGTATATAAAGTATACAAAGGTTATAGTGTATCTTTTAAGTCCTTTGGACGTCTAGTTACCTTTCACTAGAATGATTCTAGTAGATCCTGATAGATACCTGAGACAAGGTCAGGTCAGTGATGTTGGTACCTTTTCTGGCTTAAGAGCATAGGGCAGAAACACAGGAAGAGAGGTCTTCCTTTTCCACTCCTGTTACTAAGAACCCTCTCGAATAATGACAATCTGAAACAGATCACTACGTTGTTGCATGTTGTAGAATCAAAGCAGTGTACAAAGCAAAGAGCACTGGCCTCCATTATACTTGCATTTCACTTGATATTCACTTTTCTAGACCGTGGAGAAAGCAGATGTTCCAACACTTTCCAGGTACTGGAATATTACCATCTGGCAATCTCCACCACTGCATGTTTGATCACACCATTCCCTGCAAATGGAATGCTGTTCCATCAAGGTCAGATTGACCAGTGCAAATACCTGATTTTATCGTACGGTCAGAACCAAATTAACTTACTGAAATTCTGCCCAGCTCAGGGTCTACCTTCTCTGTGAAACCTCCTGTGAGATCCCAAGTTACAAACAACTCTATCTTCTTCAGAAGACATTGTATACTATATAAATAGTAATTTACATATAAATATATGTATATGTGTGTGTATTTCTTTGTTACATTAAGTTACAGCTCCTGTGGTTTCTCTTCTTAACTAAACTGGACCCCCTTATCATCACAGTGGCCATGTACATCATTGTATCCTCCAAAAAATCCAGATAATAATATCATGGATTCAGTATATAGTTGTTTAATAGAAAACAATTAACTAACCACTGCAGAATACTAGTGTCTCTCAAGGTGTGTTCAGTGGATCATAAATCCTATGAGACAGTCCATGAAGGAAAAGATTTCAAATAAATTTGGCATCTGTTGTCCACTACATCTCCTTATCAGAGACTCATAATTCTCAAGACTCGTAAAAAGCTCTGTAGCAAAGAAACTTGACTTAGTTTGACCCAGTATTTCTCTTACAAGCGTATCAGTTCTGGAGGTCAAGGACATTTTCCACCTCTAATACAACATCTCTACTGCCTAGTAGAGTGCCTGGCACTTAGTAGACACCTAATAAATATTTGAATAAGTTTCAACATACATTCCCCTTTTAAGCTATAGAAGAAAAACATAGTATATAGTATATTTTGATTTACTTGGGGAGAATAATAATATGAATAGATAAATTTACACAAATCATTTTAAAGTATATATATTTGATAATACTTTTTTCCACAAATCTACACAATGGCACATTTAGTGGTGATAGTAAACGAACTACATTTGCTTCTGAAAACTTGCTAAGAAGGATGGCTACTAAAAACTACAACTTGAACCCAAAACAATTGATTTAGTTCATTGGTCCCCACTCCTTAGCAGTTTTAATATAGAAGAAAATAGACGCATATATTTCTTTTCTGCCATAATATGACATCACAGAAGGAATGCTATGTTATTAGCTAGAAATAAGATTTGCTTTTGTTATTTTAGTACATTTGATCACATAAGAATAATTCTAGATTTTTTTCCCCTCCTGTGACTCTCATAGCATCCCCATCTAAAATAGACTTTGGAGATTTAGATCAAATGTCATATCAATTGTCCTAGACTGCTTACTATGTGCTTTCACTATAGATTTTAATGTCAATAGAGAAAGGAGAAGGAAAAGTCAGAGCGAAATGAAACAGGTGTATGCAACACCCCTCTCTACTACCGACATTTCTCAGAATTCTGGAGGAAGTTGCATCTATAAGTGGAAAGTTTTTCACCATGGAACTCACGGTGGTTGAACTTCTCATGAAGAATTTTTTTTTTTCACTACTGAAGAAAAATATGTTTGATTTTACCATAACTGAAAAGTTCTCCCGTTTCTACTTCTGAGGTTTGCCCTCAAGACTACTGTTTACCTAATGGAAGTGACTCCTATGCATGGAGGAAAAAGTGCACTATTTGAAGGAAAAGCTAAAGGAGTGATATATTCAGGTAGCTCCTCATTCCACCAATGAAAACGTACACATAGATTTTCCACTTTACACCTCATTTTCCACCTTATTTTCATGATTTTGAAATGAATATGTAGGGTCTGATGAGTTTGTCAATAGTCTATAATTATTAGTGTTATTAAAATAGAATACAAATGATAAGCCATATGTAAAAATGCTGTGTGAATAAACTGCTATACCCCAAATAATACAAATGAGTGAATGGCAGTAAATGCTAAGAGGGATTAACAACATAAAGGTTATTAAAAACATGATGACCGTATTTCATATTTTTGTGTCTTTTTCTCTCTCACTCTTTTTTTTTTTTTTTTTTTTTTTTTTTTTGGTATGCGGGCCTCTCACTGTTGTGGCCTCTTCCGTTGCAGAGCACAGGCTCCGGACGCGCAGGCTCAGCGGCCATGGCTCACGGGCCCAGCCGCTCCGTGGCATGTGGGATCTTCCCGCACCGGGGCACGAACCCGCGTCCCCTGCATCGGCAGGCAGAACACTCAACCACTGCGCCACCAGGGAAGCCCTTCTCTCTCACTCTTGCTCAACTCCTAAATAACTAAGAGAATATGCTCACAAATGGTAAGCATGTTTTGGATGTTCGATGTGTGTTTGTGGGGAAGAACAAAAAAAAATCTGCCTCAATTAGGTCAAATATCATACAAGAGATGAATGAGATTAGAGTTGGGATTGGGATTTGTTAGTTACTCAATAGCTAACCAGTCACAGATATGACAGCGTAGTGCAATATGCAAATATACTTTTAAACAACTTCTCTTAAGTTATCTACTGTCTGTAAAGACAATCACACTCAACTGCTCTGCACTTAACCCCAGAGCTTCTGAGTTAGAATCTGTTAGAAATAGGTACACGTTTCATTGCTTTGGCAACATTACATGGCTCTGCATCAGGCAATACAACTGCTAAGATCACACTGTGGGAATTCAGGAAAGGCTAGTGTCCAGTTCTGGTCGTTCTACCACCCAACTGTGATCTAGGGTAAATTCCTGATTATAAAAAAAAAAAAAAAAAAAACCCTGAAGATGCTGAAACAGTATTTCCTACATCACAGGGTCGTCATGGGGATAAAAGGTCATTAGGATAAAGTGCCTCTCACCCAGGAAACACTGATAAATGCTACTGATGCTACCATCATCATCATCATGACCGATCACGAACATATTGCCACATGGAAATTCAACATTCCCTGGGCCATTCACAACTCTCCTTTAAAGGACTCATATTCTATGTGGGGTCTTAACACCTTCAAATAACAGAAAATACAAGTCTTTACGCCTTTTTTTCTGTAGCTAATTTTGGCATCTTTCACCTCTGTCCACTTAACTGTTGGTTTAGCACATTCTTGTCACACAAAGAAGCTACTTCTCAAAGAGAGGAGCAATGTGTCAAGTGACAAAGACATTGAGTGAAGTCTTTCACATCCTAGATTGCCCACGGTACAGCTCAGCTGGTCTCTGGGTTGGAAGGCCTGGGTCTACTTTGCTCGTCTGTTACAGGGGAAGGGACATGGTCCTCAGCATGTGGTCTGTGAAACAGAGGCAGCTGCGGGTAGAATTATAGCACAAGCAGAACTGGCTTCAATTCTTCCTTCTTAGGTCTTTTTCTTCTTGTTCAGCTGTTCAAGGAACTTGCCTGCCCTCTGTCCCTGCCAGGACGATGTTACGTCTGCCTGGATAAGTAGGTCACCATTGTATATCAGGAAAGGTCTTATTTGTAATCATCAGGAACCAGATACGGCTAATTTGAGCAGAAAAGGAAACTTTTGGAAGTTTATGGTTAGGCCTCAGTAACTAGAAGCAGACGAAACAACCGAAAGCCAAGGCTATGCTATTGCAATTTATAGGATCAGGCCAAAGTGATGTTATAAGTCCTAGCTGGCCTTGCTACCAAGCAGCAACAGGAAACAGGAGGTTGACCCAGCACTGCTGGCCTTGCTTCTTTACATCATTTATTTGTAATTCAAAATCCAAGAGAGGGGTGCAGTTGGCCAACCCGAGGTCGCCCGACTGTTTTCCATCTGTAAGGGAGACTGAGCATGTGAGTAAACAGTGTACCTGACATGTTCAGCTTGTATAACGAGAGGAAGGCTCTGTTTCTCACCAAGACCCACAAAGTGGAAAATTCCCCAAAGAGAAAGGAATTTCAGATCAGATGCTTGAAAAGTTGAAAACAACAACAACAACAAACAAATGCAGATGTGGAATTAAAGACATGGAGTCATTAAGAACCTCTATGTGGAGTGATTCAGACCTGAGTTCACATCTGGAGCAAGCTACTCAATCTTGCTGAGCTTCAATTTTCTCTAAAAGAAACAACGTGGAAGATGATATCCACATGTAACTTGTGGTACACATGAAGGAGGGTAGTACAGTATATGATGCCTGGCACATCCTATGCATTTTCTAAAACTACTAGTAGTACTATTATTATTGTTACTTATTATACAATTTACTGTAGAAATTAACAGGGAGAGTATTAATAAATGTTAATATAGTGCTAAGTGTCACATTTATGATCTCAGCTAAATATCTGTTGATTCAACAAACATTCCACATATCAGAAAATAACCTGTTAGTATATATATATATATATTTTTTTTTTTTTACAGAAGAAAAGAAACCCTGAGGCTTAGAAAGTGTAAACAATGTACCAAAAGTCACTCATTTAAGAGGTAATGCAATATTATTCAGCCTTAAAAAAATGAAGGAGATCCTTTCATTTGTGACAATATAGATGAAACAGGAGTGCATTATGCTGATGAAATAAGCCAGACAGGATAAATACGAATGATATCATTTATATATGGAATCTAAAAAGAAAAAAAGCCACACTCATAGAAACAGAGTAGAAAACTGGTTGCCAGGGGCTGGGGTGTGAGTGGGGAAAAGAGGGGAAGATTGGTAAAAGGGTACAAACTTTCAGCTGCAGGATGAATAAGGTCTGAGGATCTACTGTATAACATAGTTACTACAGTCAATAATACTGTATTGTATAACTAACATTTTCTGAGAGAATAGAACTTAAGTGTTCTCACCAAAAAAAGAAAAAAAGGAAAAAGGTGTCATGAGCTGTTAGATGTATTAATTAATGTGATGGGAAGGATCCTTTTGCAATGCATATGTATATCAAATCATCATGATATACTCTTTGACTATCTCACAATATTGTCAATTATACCTCAATAAAACAGGAAAAAAAGAGGTAATAAAGATGAGATTCCAATCCAGGATTATCTAGCTCAAAAAACTACACTCTTAACCATTACAATATAGTATCCATCCATATGTTGTAACTGTAAAATGCTTAACACAAAGGAAACGTTAACTAAATGGTAGCTATTCTAACTCTAATGCTTACTAGATATTAGTTATGTGGTATGCTTTACTTCTAACTACAAGGGTATAAGGTGCAAAGTCTTGCTACAGAACATAAAAGCCCCTGTGGTACCCTGTAGGATCTCTCATCTCTCAACCCAGAGTCTCCTCAAGTTGGAGGTCTTTACCCCATTTATAATGTGGGAATAATGCCTTTCCCACATTTGCACTGGGCATGAAAATCCATACTTCCAGGTGTATACGGAACCTCCACTTAGCTCCTCGTCACCTTGGAATCACCACACCAAAGATCATTTATTCCATTAATATAAATGATGTAGGGATAGAAGTACAGAATATACAGAGAGTGTTGGAGGAATCCAAACAACAAGTCCTCCACTCTCAAAACAAGTTTTAGAGTTCCAAAAGTAAAGAGCAATGTTTGGAAATAAAACTAAAAATGAAACTAACATCTACAATTAGCCAAGTATTTATTATGGGCCAGGCTACTTACTAGGCACTTGATAAACATTACAGCTCATCTTCCTGCAGTCCTTCAAAGCATATAATATTGTTTCTATTTCATAGAGAAGAAAATTGTATCTAAGCAGGTTAGTGATTAGCCCAAGACCACAGGGCTAGGCTGTAAGAAAAGAAGGCCAAGTTTCACTGGTCAAAATGGTGATGGATGTTATAACTAGAAGATTATGGCTAATCAAATAAAAATATTCAAAACGGTCCTAATGTATTATGAGGATTTCTTTAGAATAACTTGGGTGCCTTAGTGAATACAGTAGTGGTAGGCACTACAGTCTCTTTAATTTGCTAATCATACAAATCTACTTTAATATTCTTGGTGACAAGGAGCTAACTACTGATAAGACAGCTTCTTCAGTTTTGGGGCTACTCCAGGGTGAAATGCCGGAACGTCTTACTGCCTGCAATGTTACCTAGTTCTACCAGGGGGAATAAAGCAGAACAAGTAGCCACTGTTCTTGACAAATGGATACAGTTTCAGTTTTTCAAACTATGAGTGTCAGATTCATTCATTGTATCAGATAGATCTGTCAAATGGCTTTGCCCATTTACTAATGGATGGCACACTGCAGACACACGTTGGGTCAAAGGACTCAATGTCACCTCATTGATACTGTCATCAATATAATTTGTATTGGCATTTTGTCTCACCCTGACTTTAAGGACTCTGTGAGGAGATCCAAGTCTCCAGACCATGGACTGATCACCTCTGCTTGACACAGTATTCTCTGCTCATTTCCAGAGGGGACCAAGGATGAGCTCTTGTACTTCTGAGTCTATTCACCCTACCTGGCAACACATACTAGCTGGGCTGCTTGGATCAAGCAGGAGCCCCAGAGTTTAAATTTCCAGCTGCATTAGAGGAAACAGAGGCTATGCCCCAATCCCATAACCCCTCACTTCTTACTGCTAGCCTATCCTAGGCTGTTCTTGCTGATAGGAGTACTTCATGCTAAAAATTAATTTTGCTTACCTGATGGCAGTCACACAACCTCAAATGCCATTTTTATAAATAAGGCAACCACCAATGGAGTGTGGTTTAGGGTTTTTTCTTCTGTAGACCCTGCCTACCCTATAAAATCTCCCATTACTGCATCATGGAGACTATAATCCCTTTCCGAGGGAATAGATTCTTTCCAACCATAAGATGAAATAAGAACCTACATTTCCATACTGCCCAAAAGGAAATACATTGATTACAAAATGCAGGAGAATGACTGATTTTCCACATTTGTTGTGTTCATTAAAGGGTTTTTGAATAGACTTGACAGTATTAAAGAAGTTCAACACACACAAAATAAAAATTAATAAATGAAGAGAAAAAAATTGCATTTACAACAAACAACAAAATAAACACATTGATGTATAAAAGGTTGTTATACATCGATGAAAAATGGATGCCATAAAGTCACAAAGTAAAAAGTATTAACAGCCAATAAAGATATGAAAATATGTTCAACCTTGCTATTATTAATCAAAGAAATACAAATAAAATAATTCAGGTGTCATATTTTACTGACTAGAATGACAAAGTTTTAAAAAACTTGATAATACTGGTATTGATATTGATAATACTGGTACTGATGAGTGTGTGTAAGAAACCACACTAGATGTTAAATTCTTGGTAGAAATAAAAAGCACGGTAACCTTTCTGGAAGACAATATGTCAGTATGTACCAGAACTGACAACCAGCCATTCAAGTTCTAGAAGTCCATTCTAAGGAAATAAACAAATGCTCAAAGACATATGAACAAGGATGCTTGTCTCATTGTTTAGCAGAGCAAAACAGGAATAATCTAAATGTTGAACAGTAGGGACTGGTTAAATAAATAACAGAATGCTGTTCAACCATTAAAAATGATGCTGCAGATTTTTATTAGGTGATGAGTAATCATACTTATATTATTAAATAAAAATGTTATAGAACTGTTTTGTAGTTTGATATAATAATTAAAGGTATTTTATACTTGCATTGTATTTATATGCACCCCGTCACAAAAAAGTTTCAAAAGATACCCTCAAAAATGTTACAGAGATGATTTATCAGAAATGGGATTTTGAGTTATTTTTCCTTTTTTCTTTAAATCCTTTCAATTTTGGAGTTTCTGCAATGAGCCTGTATTATTTTTACAATTAAAAATATTTAAATTTACAACAAAAGGATCTAAATTCCTCCAGTTTTCCATTTATTTTCCACCCTGGCTCAGGGTATTTGTTTAAAAAAGAAAAAAAATCAGCTTATTTTCTCTTTTGTATCAATCTAAATTTACTTTTCATAAGTTAACTATTTTAGTCTGGCAAAAGTTTCACACAGGAAAATTGTTAAGGGCTGAGTATTCTATTACCTTTAAAAGCACTGGAAACTTTGAAATTATTTCTTTCAGAATTTTCACATAATACTGAAAGTCGGGGGGGAGGTAGCAAAATGAAGAGAAATAGATAGTAGTAGTCAACTTCAATTAAGAAAAAGCAACAAGAGGCAGTTTGTACTCTTTTGATACGGCAGAAGCCCCATGTGTCAACTCATGCTAAAAAATGTATATACACACACACACATATATATGTTTCTGTGTATTATATGTATATGTGACACACACACATAATTAATCCACAGCCTTAGGCTAATCACTCATTGTGGCAGAAACAACGAGCTGTTGACTACACTTTAATTAGCTCCTCCAGCCTGTAGAGGCATCACTAGGACCAAGATAGGAACAACATTCTCCATCTCCGCTTGCATCTGGGTATGGTTCTATCCCAAAGAATGTGACCAGAGGTGACCTGAAGAGTTTATGTCTGAAGGATAACGAGTTGATAATTGTAGCTTGCAGCTTCCTCCCTCCTCTCCTTTTTAGGACAAACGTAGAGCCACTTGATGAAGGTGGTGGGTCCCTGAATAACTGAGCAGAAAACTGACCCTCAGACCACCAAAGTCCATACTACACTCCTGAGTGAGTGAGAAATGAACTGTCCATGTGTTGCTCCACTGAGGTTTAAGGTTTATTATTTAGTGTTTAACTAACGCATTTTTTCTTTAAACCTCAGTTGCCTTCTCTGTAAAATAAAGTCTTTGAAAAGGATCCACTGTAAGTTTTTTCCCTTGCTTATGTTTTTATCTTAGTTTTTAATTCTCAGAAACACTGCACGCATTTTACCTTTTACGTTAGTAAGTCTACTTTTTTTCCCACGAAGACGGGTTCTTCAAGTTATGGAGAAGTCATAGCAGACTGTTGCTTCAGTTTAAGATACGCATTCACATATGAGATGAGAAGGGTGAGGACCCAGAGAAACGCCTTTGACAGAGGGGAGTGAGAGCATACTGAAGAATGTTTAGTAATAAAGAATTCAGATGGGAGAAACGGATGGGTTACATCTAACAGATTTGCTCAAAGGAATTCTGGAAAGGCAAATATGTGAAAATGTATAGCAAAGACATGAAATGCCTTTTGGTCCCTAAATGGATTTCATTTCAAAGACGTGCACATTGCAAATACATGTACCGTAACACTTCTCTGTCCACTTCTAGAATTTTCTAAAGCCTGACAGAACATCTGCAGAGAGAGGATGTCATTCCAAGATAATCGACCGCAAGTTACTAAATTAAGTTAAAAATGTCCTTAACCTTGAACAGTTTTTAAAGAGATTTTAGAAGAAAGGAGCCCTCCAGGGGGTTGTATAACTATATAATTGTACCCTTTCTAAAAGGCTATTTACAGATACATAATGTTTCCCCTCCATTCTTTAAAGTAAAATATAGGATAAAAAAAATAGTTTGGGGATAATATTTGTTTGGGACAGCAGGCACTGCTAATCAGTACCACTCTCTCCTTATTCCTTACTATCAGAGCCCTGGTTTAGGAGACCCCATTATCCTTAAGGCTAAGGTGGCCAGTTTAAAATCCGAGCTGATGAGATCTAAGTGCAAGTCTGCTCACCATCTGTGGTAAAAAATTTGCTCTCTGAGTTAGACACTGCCTTTTTTTTCCTTACTTAATTTCTTTTTCTTTTTTCCTTTTCTTTCTTCCTGCCCAAATTGTTGGAACACTATTGGAGATTCTGGGGTCACTTTGAAGCTATGTGGACGTGCTAGACATGTGGAAGCTGGAAGAGCGAAGCAACCCAGTCCCCTGGTGATGCCCTTCAGCAGCTGGACTAACGCTAGAGGGACTATCTCCAAACTTCCTGCTACCCGTGGAAAGTAAGGTAAATCACTCATTCACTTTCTGTTACCTACTAACTGATCCAGAACTCTAACCTCAGGGTTCTAGAACCCTTCTCAGTATCCCATAGTCATACTCATGTTCCGGACTCCTGATCATCAGACTTGCTTATAGCAGATGTATGGGGAGGGCGGGCTCTTCTGGAAGCCCTCATACTTCCTCCCCTACCCCCACCACACACAAATAATGATCTTTATGTCCACTCATCCTTCTATCTACACTCAGAGGCCAGGGCCCCCAGGAAGGCTTCACTGACAACCCTTTACTCCTCTCTACATGCAGAAAGGGTAGAGGTGTGGGCTCTGGAATCAGACTTCCTAGACTTGAATTCTTAATCTGTTACTTAGCAGTTTAGGACATGGGCAAAGTAGTTACCTTCTCTGGACACCCCTGTAAAAGAGGAACACTAAGTAGCACCTATGTACCTTACTGAAAGGATTAAATGAGCAAATGCAGGTAAAGTTCTTATAATTTTTTCTTGGGTCAATCAATTCTAGCTGCTATGGTTACCTTTGGCTAATTTAGGGCAGAGTCCCTTTGCCCTCCTTTGGTTCTCTGGGCCCGTCTCATTCACAACACACACAACCGCATACTGCAGAGTTTTGAAAGGTGGTTCTCAAAATGTGGTCCCTGGGCCAGCAATATCAGCCACACCTGGGAACTGGTTAGAACGCTGGCACTGGAGCCCAGCAATCTGTGTTTTAACAATATTCTCAGGCAAATCTGATGCACACTAAAGGTTGACGACAACTGAGAACATCTGTCTCACACTCTCCTGGAGGCATTCACCAAAAATAGAGTTACAGGACCTTACACCTGACCAGCTGGAGAAGGGGTCTAGTAATTGCCCTGGGTATCATGCTTGTCATGATTTTTCAGCACATAAATGTTTGAGAATCACTGCCATTTTGAATGTGTGTTTCACTTGTCTGTTTTTCCAGTGGACTTTACTTCCTTGCAAGGGAGGTTTGTGAAGATTTGTTGCTGTTGTTTGCATTATTAGTTTTATTATGCTAATTCTAGAATCTCTGGTGCATAGTGCAATCTCAGGCAGGAAGTAGTGGCTCATTAAAACAGGTATCCCAAAAGTCTTAGTAGAACTTCAAGATTAATTCCTTCAGGAAGAAGTAAAATTGTCATTAGATGCAGATGATATGATACTATATAGAGAAAACCCTAAAGACTCTACATGAAAACTACTACAACTGATAAACGAATTCAGCAAGGTAGCAGAATACAAGATTAACATACAGAAATTGGTTGCATTTCTTTATACCAACAATGAAATATCGGAAAGGGAATGTAAAAAAACAATGCCTTTTAAAATCACAACCCCAAAAATAAAATACTTAGGAATAAACCTCACCAAGAAGGCAAAAGACTTATACACGGAGAACTGTAAGACATTAATAAAGGAAAGTGAAGATGATTCAAAGAAATGGAAAGACATCTCATGTTCTTGGGTTGGAGGAATTAATATTGTTAAAATGCTCATACTACCCAAAGCAATCTACAGATTTAATGCGATCCCTATCAAATTACCCATGACATTTTTCACGCAATTAGAACAAATAATCCTAAAATTCATACAGAACCATAAAAGACCCAGAATTGCCAAAGCATTCCTGAAGAAAAAGAACAGCGTTGGAGGCATAGCCACCCCAGACTCAGACAGTACTCCAAAGTCACAGTAATCAAAACAGCGTGGTATTGGCACAAAAACAGACATATGGATCAATGGAACAGAATACAGAGCCCAGAAATAAACCCACACACCTCAGTTAATCTTTGACAATTAATCTTTGACAAAGGAGGCAAGAATATATAATGGGAAAGAGACAGTCTCTTCCGCAAGTGGTGTTGGTAAAGTTGGACAGCCTTATATAAACCAGTGAAGTTAGAACACATCCTTTCACCATACACGAAAATAAACTCAAAATGTCTTAAAGACTTAAACATAAGACATGACACCATAAAACTTCTAGAAGAGAACACAGGCAAAATATTCTCTGACATAAATCATACCAATGTTTTCTTAGGTCAGTCTCCCAAGACAATAGAAATAAAAATGAAAATAAACAAAGGGGACCGAATCAAACTTACAAGCTTTTGCACAGCAAAGGAAACCATAAACAAAATGAAAAGACAACCTACAGAATGGGAGAAAATATTTGCAAATGATGCGACCAGCAAGGGCTTAATTTCCAAAATATACAAACAGCTCATACAACTTGATGACAATAAAAGCAAACAACCCAATCAAAAAAATAGGCAGAAGACTTAAAGAGACATTTCTCCAAAGAAGAAATACAGATGGCCAATAGGCACATGAAAAGATGCTCAACACTGCCAATTATTAAAGAAATGCAAATCAAAACTACCATGAGGTACCACCTCACACCAGTCAGAATGGCCATCATTAAAAAGTCTACAAATAACATATGCTGGAGAGGGTGTGGAGAATAGGGAACCCTCCTACAACACTGTTGGTGGGAATGTAAGTTGGTGCAGCCACTGTGGAAAACAGTATGGAGGTTCCTCAGAAAACTAAAAATAGACCTACCATATGATCCAGCAATCCCACTCCTGGGCGTATATCCAGACCAAACTATAATTCAAAAAGACACGTTCACCCTGATCTTCACAGCAGCAATATTCACAATAGCCAAGACATGGAAACAACCTAAATGTCCATCAACAGATGAATGGATAAAGACGATGTGGTACATAGATACAATGAAATACTACTCAGCCATAAAAAGAAGAATGAAATAATGCCATTTGCAGCAGCAACATGGATGCAACTAGAGATTATCATACTAAGCAAAGTAAGTCAGAAAGAGAAAGACAAATACCATGATACCACTTATATGTGGAATCTAAAATATGACACAAATGAACCTATCTATGAAACAGAAACAGAATCAGAGACATAGAGAATAGACTGGTGGCTGCCAAGGGGGAAGCAGGTGGGAGAGGGATGAACTGGGAGTTTGGGATTAGCAGATGCAAACTGGTATATATAGATTGGCTAAACAACAAGGTCCTACTATATAGCACAGGGAACTATATTCAATATCCTGTGATAAACCATAATGGAAAAGAGTATGAAAAAGAATGTATATACATATGTATAACAGAGTCACTTTGCTGTACAGCAGTAATTAACACAACGCTGTAAACCAAGTATACTCCAATAAAAAATAAGTTAATTAAATTTTTAAAAAGATTAATTCCTTCAGAAGAACAAGTACTACACATTCACAAAAAAAGCACCCTTTGAAAGTTTAAATTTTTGAATTTCTTTGCCACTTCCTTAGTTTTGATCATCTTGGACAATATATTTTCAATACTGACTTTTAAAAAGAATTGTGTTTCAGTGTTTGCTATCCTTAGACAGAAACAGATAAGTACAACTAAATACTTGTTTTTCAAAAGTCTCAAAAGTCTAAGGGAAATGAAAGTAATTATATCTTCAAATGATTTTGGGGTATGTTTCTAATTTCATACTTCTGATGCGATTCAAGATTAAAACTGTATTAAGACATTTGAGACATGCCGCATTGGTATTAAATGAATTTAATTTTGTGTAAAGTGGCTGAAATATTTTCTTCAGCAAACATACCTGCAGATATAAAATCACAACCATAAATCTACAAAAAAGCAAGCTATTGAATGAAATCTGATTGGTTATTTCCCTGCAGTATGGATCTGCTAATAATTTAATTTACTACTTGCTAACAGAAGCCAAAATTTAAATATACATATATATATATATGTGTGTGTATATATCTATCTCTTTAATTTTAAATCATTCATATATATGAACAAGTATACATACACATATATAACAATTGTTCATATGTATAAACAATTTAAATTAAAGAAAGTACATCTGGTGGCCTATTTTCTTCCCCCCCGATTTCTAAAGAACACCATATTCTATTCTCGGCAGTGGAATGTCAATCCACCTTAAGGGTTGTTCAATGAGCATATCTGAGAAACCACTGGTTTAGCCAATGATGTACTTATTGAGGGAGGCCCTAGTGCCACTGTCAAGAGCTTATCCATAGGAGAGATAAGAAGGTACTTGTTTGGTTTGTGAAAAGAAGGAGTAGTGAGGAATAGCAGGTAGCTGCAGGCTGATGACACGTGATGTCCGTATATATGTAGAACCAACACACCCATAATTGCACCCATTTTCCATACCCAAATCCAAAGCCTTTATATCATTAATCCCAGGCAAAAATGGTAAGATTCATGTGTGTTACTATCCCACGGCTTCAAGATGCCTATAAACTCATTTGAGTATGTCTTAGTTTTATCAGTGGAGGACAAACCAGGCTTCTATCACCAAGCCCCATTCCATAACAGGCAAACCAGTCCAAGACTTCTCTGAGTGCAGCAGGAGAGTCTATGGAAGGGGCGCTCACTCCACTGTGATGCCTAAAATGTCTTTGCACAGAGCAAACATTCAACACGTGCTGAGTGAATGAATGAGTGAACCGGCTCATTTCAGGGAAATTCCATTCAACAGGCTGGCATTCCTTCCTACCCATCTTAACTGTTAAGCTTGCCATCAGACAAAAATTTAATTATAAAACGTTAGAGCTAAGGAAATTTTAGAAACTATCTACTCTCCAGAGGTATACAACTTTAATTTCGTGGTAAAAATCACTAGGAGTGATTTAGGAGTCTATCAGACCTCAGTCCAAATTCCACATCTACCATATTTTGGTGAGCAAATAACTACTTCTGAGGCTCTGTTCCATATATGCATTATGGGATATCATAATAATACATACATTAATTGTATGACTATCAGGGGATGAAATGACACAATCCATTTGCCATGGTCGGCTAAGTAATTTGCACCAAGTAAGCACTCAAGACATTAGCCAATATTAATAGCGGAGAGATGAAAACAAAACTCTGGGACTGATGCCTACCCTAGTGGCCTCAGTGGTCATAATGACTTTCTTCCATTCAGCCTGCTCTCTTCTCACTAAGACTAAGGAAGAGAAGATGAACAAATTAGCAATAACAATTTGAAAATGGTTTTATACTCCCTGGATGAATGGAATTATAATAAAATGATTCATGAGTTCTGCAGAAATATGATGAGACTTTAGATCTTTATGTTAGTTCTATACAAAACCAATTTATGGCCCTAAGATGTACCTTCCCACCCAGCCCCATCCTTATCAGGATCAAATATCATTGTAAATGGAAAAGTCAACAACACATAATCAACAAGCTAAGTTACAAGCCAGTGAAGTCTCGGAACTTTGATAGAGAAAATTCAGATTTATCATTATATGTAAAAATAAGATGGGGGGACCTTGAAGATGGCGGAAGAGTAAGACACGGAGATCACCTTCCTCCCCACAGATACACCAGAAATACATCTACACGTGGAACAACTCCTACAGAACACCTACTGAACGCTGGCAGAAGACCTCAGACCTCCCAAAAGGCAAGAAACTCCCCACGTACCTGGGTAGGGCAAAAGAAAAAAAAGAAAAAACAGAGACAAAAGAATAGGGACGGCACCTGCACCAGTGGGAGGGAGCTGTGAAGGAGGAAAAGTTTCCACACACTAGGAAGCCCCTTCGCGGGCGGAGACTGCAGGGGGCGGAGGGGGGAGCTTCGGAGCCGCGGAGGAGTGCACAGCAACGGGTGTGGAGGGCAAAGCGGGGAGATTCCCGCACAGAGGATCGGTGCCGACCGGCACTCACCAGCCCGAGAGGCTTGTCTGCTCACCCGCCGGGGCGGGCGGGGCTGCGAGCTGAGGCCGGAGCGCAAGGAGAGGACTGGGGTTGGCGGCTTGAACACAGCCTGAAGGGGTTAGTGCACCACGGCTAGCTGGGAGGGAGTCCGGGGAAAAGTCTGTACCTGCCGAAGAGGCAAGAGACTTTTTCTTCCCTCTTTGTTTCCTGGTGCGTGAGGAGAGGGGTTTAAGAACGCTGCTTAAAGGAGCTCCAGAGACGGGCGCGAGCCGCGGCTAAAAGCGCGAACCCCAGAGACGGGCGCGAACCGCGGCTAAAAGCGCGGACCCCAGAGACGGGCGCGAGCCGCGGCTGAAAGCGCGGACCCCAGAGACGGGCGCGAGCTGCGGCTGAAAGCGCGGACCCCAGAGACGAGCGAGAGACGATAAGGCTGCTGCTGCTGCCGCCACCGAGGGGCCTGTGTGCGAGCACAGGTCACTCTCCACACCCCTCTTCCGCGGAGCCTGTGCAGCCCGCCACTGCCAGGTTCCCGGGATCCAGGGACAACTTCCCCGGGAGAACGCACAGCGGGCCTCAGGCTGGTGCAAAGTCACGCTGGCCTTTGCCGCCGCAGGCCCGCCCCGCACGCCACGCCGTGCCCCTCCCGCCCAGCCGGCCTGAGTGCGCCAGAGCCCCCGAATCAGCGGCTCCTTTAACCCCGCCCTGTCTGAGCAAAAAACAGACGCCCTCCAGCGACCTACACGCAGTGGCAGGGCCAAATCCAAAGCTGAGCCCCTGGAAGCTGTGAGAACAAAGAAGAGAAAGGGAAATCTCTCCCAGCAGCCTCAGAAGCAGCGGATTAAAGCTCCACAATCAACTTGATATACCCTGCATCTGTGGAATACCTGAATAGACAACCAATCATCCCAAATTAAGGAAGTGGACTTTAGGAGCAAGATCTATGATTTTTTTCCCTTTTCCTCTTTTTGTGAATGTATATGTGTATACTTCTGTGTGAGATCTTGTCTGTTTAGTCTTGCTTCCACCATTTGTCCTAGGGTTCTATCCGTCCATGGTTTTTTTTTTTAATTTTTCTTAATAATCAATTTTAATTTTAATAACGTTATTATACTTTACCTTCTTTCTTTCTTTCTTTCTTTTCTTTCCTTCCTTCCTTCCTTCCCTCCTTTAGACAACGAATCATCCCAAATTGAGGAGGTGGTCTCTGACAGCAAGATTTATGATTTTTCCCCCTTTACCTCTTTTAGTGAGGGTGTATGTGTATGCTTCTGTGTAAGATTTTGTCTGTATAGCTTTGCTTCCAACATTTGTCCTAAGGTGCTATCCGTCCCTTTTTTTTTTCTAAATAAGAATTTTTTAATTCAATAATTTTATTATACTTTATTTTATTTTTACTGTATCTTCCTTCTTTCTGTCTTTTTTCCTTCTTTCCCTCCTTCCTTCCTTCCTCCCTCCCTCCCTCCTTTCTTTCCTTCTTTCCTTCTTTGCTTCTTTCTTTCTTCCTTCCTTCCTTCCTTCCGTCCTTTCCTTCTTTCTTTCCTCATACTTTTACTAATTCCCTCTACTTTTTCTCCCTTTTATTCTGAGCCGTGTGGATGAAAAGCTCTTGGTGCTCCAGCCAGGAGTCAGGGCTCTGCCTCTGAGGTAGGAGAGCCAACTTCAGGACACTGGTCAACAAGAGACCTCCCAGCTCCACATAATATCAAACGGCGAAAATCTCCCAGAGACCTCCATCTTAACACCAGCACCCAGCTTCACTCAACGACCTGCAAGCCACAGTGCTGGACAACCTATGCCAAACAACTAGCAAGACAGGAACAGAACCCCACCCATTAGCAGAGAGGCTGCCTAAAATAATAATAAGGCCACAGACACCCCAAACACACCACCAGACGTGAACCTGCCCACTAGAGAGACAAGATCCAGCCTCATCCACCACAACACAGGCACTAGTCCCCTCCACCAGGAAACCTACACAACCCACTGAACCAACCTTAGCCACTGGGGACAGACATCAAAAACAGCAGGAACTACGAACCTGCAGCCTGTAAAAAGGAGACCCCAAACACAGTAAGATAAGCAAAATGAGAAGACAGAAAACACACAGCAGATAAAGGAGCAAGATAAAAATGCACCAGACCTAACAAATGAAGAGGAAATAGGCAGCTTACCTGAAAAAGAATTCAGAATAATGATAGTAAGGATGATCCGAAATCTTGGAGATAGAATGGACAATAGAATGGACAAAATGCAAGAATCAGTTAACAAGGACCTAGAAGAACTAAAGATGAAACAAGCAACAATGAACAACACAATAAATGAAATTAAAAGTACTCTAGATGGGATCAATAGCAGAATAACTGAGGCAGAAGAATGGATAAGTGACCTGGAAGATAAAATAGTGGAAATAACTACTGCAGAGCAGAATAAAGAAAAAAGAATGAAAAGAAATGAGGACAGTCTCAGAGACCTCTGGGACAACATTAAACGCACCAACATTCAAATTATAGGGGTTCCAGAAGAAGAAGAGAAAAAGAAAGGGACTGAGAAGATATTTGAAGAGATTATAGTTGAAAACTTCCCTAATATGGGAAAGGAAATAGTTAATCAAGTCCAGGAAGCACAGAGAGTCCCATACAGGATAAATACAAGGAGAAATACGCCAAGACACATATTAATCAAACTGTCAAAAATTAAATACAAAGAAAGCATATTAAAAGCAGCAAGGGAAAAACAACAAATAACACATAAGGGAATCCCCATAAGGTTAACAGCTGATCTCTCAGCAGAAACCCTACAAGCCAGAAGGGAGTGGCAGGACATACTGAAAGTGATGAAGGAGAAAAACCTGCAGCCAAGACTACTCTACCCAGCAAGGATCTCATTCAGATTTGATGGAGAAATTAAAACCTTTACAGACAAGCAAAAGCTGAGAGAGTTCAGCACCACCAAACCAGCTTTACAACAAATGCTAAAGGATCTTCTCTAGGCAAGAAACACAAGAGAAGGAAAAGACCTATAATAACGAACCCAAAACAATTTAGAAAATGGGAATAGGAACATACATATCGATAATTACCTTAAATGTAAATGGACTAAATCCTCCCACCAAAAGACACAGATTAGCTGAATGGATACAAAAACAAGACCCATATATATGCTGTCTACAAGAGACCCACTTCAGACCTAGAGACACATACAGACTGAAAGTAAGGGGATGGAAAAAGATATTCCATGCAAATGGAAACCAAAAGAAAGCTGGAGTAGCAATTCTCATATCAGACAAAATAGACTTTAAAATAAGGACTATTAAAAGAGACAACGAAGGACACTACATAATGATCAAGGGATCGATCCAAGAAGAAGATATAACAATTGTAAATATTTATGCACCCAACATAGGAGCACCTCAATACATAAGGCAAATACTAACAGCCATAAAAGGGGAAATCAACAGTAACACATTCAGAGTAGGGGACTTAAACACTCCACTTTCACCTATGGACAGATCATCCAAACTGAAAATAAATAAGGAAACACAAGCTTTAAATGATACATTAAACAAGATGGACTTAATTGATATTTATAGGACACTCCATCCAAAAACAACAGAATACACATTTTTCTCAAGTGCTCATGGAACATTCTCCAGGATAGATCATATCTTGGGTCACAAATCAAGCCTTGGTAAATTTAAGAAAATTGAAATTGTATCAAGTATCTTTTCTGACCACAATGCCATGAGACTGGATTATCAATTACAGGAAAAGATCTGTAAAAAATACAAACACATGGAGGCTAAACAATACACTACTTAATAATGAAGTGATCACTGAAGAAATCAAAGAGGAAATAAAAAAATACCTAGAAACAAATGACAATGGAGACACAACGACCCAAAACCTGTGGGATGCAGCAAAAGCAGTTCTAAGGGGGACGTTTATAGCAATACAAGCCCACCTTAAGAAGCAGGAAACATCTCGAATAAACAACCTAACCTTGCACCTCAAGCAATTAGAGAAAGAAGAACAAAAAAACCCCAAAGCTAGCAGAAGGAAAGAAATCATAAAAATCAGATCAGAAATAAATGAAGGAAACAATAGCAAAGATCAATAAAACTAAAAGCTGGTTCTTTGAGAAGATAAACAAAATAGATAAACCACTAGCCAGACTCATCAAGAAAAAAAGGGAGAAGACTCAAATCAATAGAATTAGAAATGAAAAACGAGAGGTAACAACTGACACTGCAGAAATAAAAGAGATCATGAGAGATTACTACAAGCAACTCTATGCCAATAAAATGGACAATCTGGAAGAAATGGACAAATTCTTAGAAATGCACAACCTGCCAAGACTGAATCAGGAAGAAATAGAAAATATGAACAGACTAATCACAAGCACTGAAATTGAAACTGTGATTAAAAATCTTCCAACAAAGAAAAGCCCAGGACCAGATGGCTTCACAGGCGAATTCTATCAAACATTTAGAGAAGAGCTAACACCTATCCTTCTCAAACTCTTCCAAAATATAGCAGAGGGAGGAACACTCCCAAACTCCTTCTACGAGGCCACCATCACCTTGATAGCAAAACCAGACAAGGATGTCACAAAGAAAGAAAACTACAGGCCAATATCACTGATGAGCATAGATGCAAAAATCCTCAACAAAATACTAGCAAACAGAATCCAACAGCACATTCAAAGGATCATACACCATGATCAAGTGGGGTTTATTCCAGGAATGCAAGGATTCTTCAATAAATGCAAATCTATCAATGTGATAAACCATATTAACAAATTGAAGAAGAAAAACCACATGATCATCTCAATAGATGCAGAGAAAGCTTTTGACAAAATTCAACACCCATTTATGATAAAAACCCTGCAGAAAGTAGGCATAGAGGGAACTTTCCTCAACATAATAAAGGCCATATATGACAAGCCCATAGCAAACATCATCCTCAATGGTGAAAAACTGAAAGCATTTCCACTAAGATCAGGAACAAGACAAGGTTGCCCACTCTCACCACTCTTATTCAACATAGTTTTGGAAGTTTTAGCCACAGCAATCAGAGAAGAAAAGGAAATAAAAGGAATCCGAATTGGAAAAGAAGAAGTAAAGCTGTCACTGTTTGCAGATGACATGATCCTATACATAGAGAATCCTAAAGATGCTACCAGAAAACTACTAGAACTAATCAATGAATTTGGTAAAGTGGCAGGATACAAAATTAATGCACAGAAATCTCTGGCATTCCTATATACTAATGATGAAAAATCTGAAAGTGAAATCAAGAAAACACTCCCATTTACCATTGCAACAAAAAGAATAAAATATCTAGGAAGAAACCTACCTAAAGAGACAAAAGACCTGTATGCAGAAAATTATAAGACACTGATGAAAGAAATTAAAGATGATACAAATAGATGGAGAGATATACCATGTTCTTGGATTGGAAGAATCAACATTGTGAAAATGACTCTACAACCCAAAGCAATCTATAGATTCAATGCAATCCCTATCAAACTACCACTGGCATTTTTCACAGAACTAGAACAAAAAATTTCACAATTTGTATGGAAACACAAAAGACCCCGAAGAGCCAAAGCAATCTTGAGAACAAAAAAAGGAACTGGAGGAATCAGGCTCCCTGACTTCAGACTATACTACAAAGCTACAGTTATCAAGACGGTATGGTACTGGCACAAAAACAGAAAGATAGATCAATGGAACAGGATAGAAAGCCCAGAGATAAACCCACGCACATATGGACACCTTATCTTTGATAAAGGTGGCAGGAATGTACAGTGGAGAAAGGACAGCCTCTCCAATAAGTGGTGCTGGGAA
The DNA here is from genome assembly GCF_011762595.2 of Tursiops truncatus. Classification (NCBI taxonomy): domain Eukaryota; kingdom Metazoa; phylum Chordata; class Mammalia; order Artiodactyla; family Delphinidae; genus Tursiops; species Tursiops truncatus. The sequence continues at coordinate 32,352,206 of NC_047050.1, forward strand.
AACTGGACAGGTACATGTAAAAGTATGAGATTAGATCACTCCCTAACACCATACACAAAAATAAGCTCAAAATGGATTAAAGACCTAAATATAAGGCCAGAAACTATCAAACTCTTAGAGGAAAACATAGGCAGAACACTCTATGACATAAATCACAGCAAGATCCTTTCTGACCCACCTCCTAGAGTAATGGAAATAAAAACAAAAATAAACAAATGGGACCTAATGAAACTTCAAAGCTTTTGCACAGCAAAGGAAACCATAAACAAGACCAAAAGACAACTCTCAGAATGGGAGAAAATATTTGCAAATGAAGCAACCGACAAAGGATTAATCTCCAAAATTTACAAGCAGCTCATGCAGCTCAATAACAAAAAAACAAACAACCCAATCCAAAAATGGGCAGAAGACCTAAATAGACATTTCTCCAAAGAAGATATACAGACTGCCAAAAAACACATGAAAGAATGCTCAACATCATTAATCATTAGAGAAATGCAAATCAAAACTACAATGAGATATCATCCCACACCAGTCAGAATGGCCATCATCAAAAAATCTAGAAACAATAAATGCTGGAGAGGGTGTGGAGAAAACGGAACACTCTTGCACTGCTGGTGGGAATGTGAATTGGTTCAGCCACTATGGAGAACAGTATGGAGGTTCCTTAAAAAGCTACAAATAGAACTAGCATATGACCCAGCAATCCCACTACTGGGCATATACCCTGAGAAAACCGAAATTCAAAAAGAGTCATGTACCAAAATGTTCATTGCAGCTCTATTTACAATAGCCCGGAGATGGAAACAACCTAAGTGCCCATCATCGGATGAATGGATAAAGAAGATGTGGCACATATATACAATGGAATATTACTCAGCCATAAAAAGAAACGAAATTGAGCTATTTGTATTGAGGTGGATAGACCTAGAGTCTGTCATACAGAGTGAAGTAAGTCAGAAAGAAAAAGACAAATACCGTATGCTAACACATATATATGGAATTTAAGAAAAAAAAAATGTCATGAAGAACCTAGGGGTAAGGCAGGAATAAAGATGCAGACCTCCTAGAGAACGGACTTGAGGTTATGGGGAGGGGGAAGGGTGAGCTGTGACAGGGCGAGAGAGAGTCATGGACATATACACACTAACAAACGTAGTAAGGTAGATAGCTAGTGGGAAGCAGCCGCATGGCACAGGGATATTGGCTTGGTGCTTTGTGACAGCCTGGAGGGGTGGGATAGGGAGGGTGGGAGGGAGGGAGATGCAAGAGGGAAGAGATATAGGAACATATGTATATGTATAACTGATTCACTTTGTTATAAAGCAGAAACTAACACACCATTGTAAAGCAATTATACCCCAATAAAGATGTTAAAAAAAAATAATAAGATGATATGAAGAACTCAATCTAAAAAATATTACCTGGAGATCTATAATCTCTACAATAGTGCTATAAAAAGTAAAGAGCTAGAAATCTATTTAGATGGTTTTCCTTGTAAGAAAGCACTTTCTGTATAACTTTTAATGTACTATTGATGAGAACAATTCAACAAGAGTCAAATAAATATCTGCAGATGTCCTACGAGAAGAAAAGAACAGAGTTAGATGTGACAGGGGATAACTGGACTTCAGGATGAGTAAGACCCTATACTTGACCTCAATAAATTAACATGAAATACAGTGGATGAGTCATGTACAGAATGTCAGAATTCTAAAAGGCCAAGCTAAGTACCAAAAGGAACACGTGGGGACTCTTAAGAAGGAAATAAAATATTGGTTAGTTGATTACGAAAAGGCAGAAGGGAGTAGGTTCCCTTTGGCTGCTCTTTGAAGAGATCACTTCCTTTCCCCCCTAGTCCTGAGGCTAGGGTGGCATGGGCAATAGAGGAATGTGGGGACTGAGAATCATTTCTACTCTCACCAGAGTGGCTGGAAGCAGATTTTCTTACCAGGATGTAGTAGTATGCTAATATTTAAGGGTTCTTGAGGTCAGAGAGAAGGGTTTGAATACTCCGGCTCCATCTCTTGCTGTGGGTCAAGTTTCTTACCTTTCCAACACCTCGGCGTCTTTATCTGAAAATTGGGGACGATGATAATGTCTCCCACCTGAGTGTGAGAACTATATGATACAGTGCATACGCAGGGCTAAGTTTGGTGCCTGGCAAACAGAAAGTGTGCAGTACGACAGGCGAGTGTAGTGACAATAAAGGCAAAGATGACGGGGGTAGTGCCGGTGTTGCTTCTGCCCCCAGAACGGGCTCTGACTGGGAGAGAGTTAAAGCACCTTTGGGTTCATGAGGGTTTATATATAAGCAACGGTTGATCAATGTGAGCGGGTTGTCCAAATGATTATGTGCAATCTAAGAAAAAAATGGGCCTCGGATCTGCTCAGCTACTTAATAATATTAGCAGCGGGAGTAGTCAAAGAAGCTAAATTTTATTACGTGTTTATATGCCAAACAACGTGCTGAACGTTTTAAAAGGATTTACTCACTTATTACAACGAGGCTATACGCTAGGTCCTGATAATGTTATTCGTCTCTTTCAGATGTTGACTGTGCCTCAGACGGGTTACAAAAGCACCTAAGATCCCCTTGTCAGTACATGACGGAAATGAGTTCAAATCCAGCCTTGTCTGACTTGTTCTTAATCACTAAGGTATGAAATTAAGCATGTTGCCCTTTGCCTGATTCTCCTTCTGAGGCCTGAATATTTCACTTAGCTCTCTGAGTGCAGAAGAGAGAAAATTCTCTCTCCTTGACGCAACTTGGCATCAATATCCAACTCCCCTTCTCAAAATGGGTTGCTTCAACGAGCAGCAATGAATGCCGGGTCGTGGACCAGTCACCTTGATGACTAAGAGTCAGACACTAGGGAAAGAAAATGCTCTGTGACAAACCTACCCTTGTACAGAAACAAGACAGAAATGGAGGGACAGGGCAGAAGATAATGGAATAAGGCATAGGAAAAATAGCACATGGCATCGTGACAGTAATAATAATAATAGTAGTAGTAGTAGTAATAGTAATAATAATAGACTTCACTATGCTCTAGGCATTGTATTAAGTGCTTGGTGTAAGTGACTTCATTTTAACATTGAAAACAAGTCTATGGGGATGAAATATTATTAACATCATTTTATAGGCAAGAGTATTGAGGTTCAGGTAATCAGGTAAATTGCCCAAGCTCATATGGTTAGCAAGTGGAAAGCAGAGATTTGAACCAGCACCTACACTCCTAACCATTATGCTATAACCATTATGCTGAAGACATAAGAATTCCAATGGTCTTTCCCCATAACCCACTCCTGCACTCCAGACTTAAATAGTCCAAGATCAAGAGAGAGCAAGCTTGGAGTTGCCACTCTTCAGTGAGTGTCAATCATTTCAAAACAATGTATTTGCTAACAAGATGCAGTTCCTGTGATAATCTTCTCAACCAGCTATCAAGAAACAGGAAGCAAAGATTCAAGTAACAGTATGTTCCTACTTACGAGGAAGGTGGGACAGCACAGTTGACACTGGGCTTAACTGTTCTGGAAAACGTGGTCCCAGTAGGCATACACGCTGGTACATTTTCCCCACCTACCAAATACAAAAGAAGTATTTCATTTCCATGTTGCTCTTCAAAGTTCCACCTCATTCGTGCCTGTCATTCATCCTCTGGCCTCTTCCTGTCTCCATTTCTGTACAGAAAGGTGCTGAGTCTCTGCTCTCGGATACGAAAAGGGTGTGTTAGGAGAGGGAGCCATGGTACCTCGATGTCTTTTTTTTTTCATCTTAATTCTATTATGCCAACTCCACTGAACTTAATTAGAGTGAATACAGAATTACACAATTACCCTCTGTTCTATTCTTCAGATGTTATATTTTGATAAAATTTACGACATGCTGCTCTCCCCTTGAACACCAGATGAACACTAGAAATGGATGTGTGTTGACATAAAATCTGTTATAATTACAATTGAAGTATAGCTTACATAATGATAGTGTTAACATAAAATTATAGATGTGTAGAGACAACGTGGTCATGCATTTTTTAGTATAAGTACATGCTTAGACCAATATCTGTTAGCGGAATGAAGATGGAAGAGAATTTTGGTTAAGCCACAAAGGCTGTTTAAGGAGTTGCAGATAGCTAAGGGGAACTCAAAGACCAGTAAGATAATATTTCCCCTGCCTGCCATGTTTGCAATTGCAAAGTGAAGGGAAGATGTGAAAGTAAGTACCCCTATGGAAATTACAAGACAAGTACATTTTTTTCTTTGAGTACCTGGGTAAATGCTTAAATTCTAATGTATATCAGTGATGCAAATTTTCAACTGAGTTTGATAAATCATAAAATAATAATTATACATATATGTATATAAAACTGCATGGAACTAGGCAGTTCAGAATTACTTCTAATTAAAGAGGTACCCTATGACAACTAACTTAAACCTTACAAAATACGGTTCCAAGTACCCTATCAGAGTGAAAAGCAGGAGACTGAAAGGTTTAGTGTAAATGTTTGTAGTCATGGTGTCTTAACTAAAACTGCTGTGTCACAAATACTATTAAAATAATTGTGACATTTTATTCACTTTTACTGCAAACAACAAAACAAACTATAGGTATTTTTTCATTTCAGGTAATTATTTTAGCTAACAGTTATTAAATGTTTTGGGAAGACACAGTGCTAATTGCATTACTTCATTTTACCTTTAAAATAGCGCTTCCATGTAATTATTCTTAATATCTCCATTGTATTAAAGTGTATCTCTAGTTTAGACCTTTCTTCAGAACTGCAGACTTGTGTATCCAACTGTGTACTCAGCATCTCTACTTGGACGTCACGAAAACATCTCAAATCTTATACCTCCAAAACTGGTCTTTAATCCCCCAAACATGCTCTACCCCAAACTTTTTCCATCTTAGGTGACAGTAACCACACCTTTCCAGTTCCCCAGGCCCTACATCTCGAATTCACCCTTGACCCCCTCTTCCTTTCCATTCTTGCATTCAATCTACCACGAAATGCTGTCACAACCTTCCCAATGTGCCACTTCTGAGAATTACCAGCCGCTAGCAGCCTGGTGCAGGCCACCAACATAGACCTCGAGGATCCTGTAGTCACCTCCCAAGATTCTCCCTGACTCCACTCTCTCCCCACATCCTCAAGACCACAGATAGAGTTATGCTTTTCAAACAAGAGACAGTTCATGCCACACCTCGGCTAAAATCCTGCCCCTGGCTGCCTACATTTAGAGTAAAAGACACAATGCATGTGATGGCCTCCCAGGACTTACCCAATCCATCCCATCACATATCCGACCTCCAGCCCTCCTGCTGTCTCTTCCTTCCCACTGACTAAGTCAGCCAGGGTGGCCTCCTTGATATTCCTCCAAGCTGCCCGGCATATTTCTGCCTTAGAGTTTTGGGACTGGTTATTCTTGCTCCCAGGGAGTGGTCTCCCCATCATACATTCTGACAACTCCCTCACTTCAAGTCTTTGCTCAAATGTCAACTTATAAAATCCACCCTGACTACCCTATTTAAAATCAGAACCTACCTGTACACTCCTCCAGCACTCCCAACCCAAGCCTCTTCAGTGAGCTTCACATCCTTTTCCTTATCCCGTAGCGCCCATCAACCTGTGACAAAGCATAGAATTTATTTATAACATCTGTTTCCACATGAGAGCGTAAGGAGGGAGAAAGCATGCAAGAAGGAGCACGCAGGCAAAGGCTCTTGTCTAAGTTATTCATTGATACGTCCAAGCATAGAGAACAGGAAGATGCTTGATAAATAGTCCTGAAAAAGATACAGATGAGGAAACTAGTAGTAAAGCTCAGAAAGTTTAAGTAACTTCCTCAAGGTTCTAGAGCTAGAAGAGGGTCACAGTAGAATTCACACTTGGGGATGTCGAACTTCAAATCTCTTAGCCTCTCTGCTATCTTTTTTTTTTTTTTTTTTCTTCTTTGCGGTACGCGGGCTTCTCACTGTTGCAGCCTCTCCCGTTGTGGAGCACAGGCTCCGGACGCACAGGCTCAGCAGCCATGGCTCACAGGCCCAGCCGCTCCGTGGCATGTGGGATCTTCCCGGATCGGGTCACGAACTCTCAACCACTGCGCCACCAGGGAAGCCCCTCCCTGCTATCTTAAGTCCATGCAATTCAGGATTTGTTTTAATCAGTGCCATGGAAATTCTCACTCCACTGAATAGGATCACTAAAGTGTTCTCTGTCTAGATTTATATATATATTTTCCATTTAAACAAAGGAAACAGAAGAGGGGAATTCATCATGGGTTCTTCCGGTAGTTTTACAGCAATGTTAGCAATAATGACATTTAAGTAATAGTGATATTTAATGATAGCATAATAATAATAAAATAATAGCTCTTAAATGTATTGAAGACGAATCGCATGCTAAATTCAGTGCTAAAATATTTCCATGTATATTTTGTGCAAAATCCTTATGAACATTCTATCAGATGAGCTTGATGTGTAACTCCACCAGGCATACTTCTCTTATTCCGCTTTCAAAGATAAGGAAATTGATGAGAAGTGTGGTAACCGTTTGATCAAGATGAGACTGGTAATAAGTTGCGAGTATGAATTTAAATTCAGGTCTAACTCCAGAATTTGATTCTCAATCCATACATGAAAATTCTCATAATTCCTTTGATAAGGGTATGTTCTCTCCTGGAAAACATCCCCCATTATGTCTGCCTGTGCTCATACCTTCAGGACACAGTCAAGTTTGAAACATGATAAAAATGTTTAAATAGTGTGCTTTAATAAATGGAAATATCTTCATCTAAACAATAACACAAAAAGGCAGGCTGAGCCCTTTGAAGTGGCTTCGTTGCTATCTTCCATCCAGAACAAGAGAAGGAATCAACAGCTGCAGAGTAAAGAAAGCATGAAACCCAGAGATGGAGGATTCTGTAAATGACCAATTACAAGACTATTAAGCCACACTTTCATAGCAAGAGGCAAAATATTCCATTAAACTGAAAATTCTTCTACCCCTCACTCCAAGGCCCACACAAACATTAATGTTGCATTTATTAGGATGTATTTCCTGTGCTCTATCAACTTGACTTTCAGCAACTGTATTAATACAGTCCTTTCGCTTTGCACATATATCTGAATGATGGATTCCATTACTGGAGTTTTGTAGAAAGAGTGGAGTGAATGAAGTAAAGTTTGGGAAGAGCCATCATAATCCATAATGATGGGCACTGAATCAGGACAAGAAGAAACCTCTCTTCTCATTTATTTGAATGAAAATTCTACTATATATTTATTGCCTCTGTACAGGGCCATCTGTTGAATAATGGAAAACAAGCATCTTTCATTTGGAGGTAGGATTTGTGTGCTCAAGTTTCGATGGGCCTGCAGAACTAATCTTGTTTTAGAAATGAAATAAAATGTAATTTCTTACTGTAAGTAGATGTGGTTAAGCAACTGGCAACTTTGATGTCTTTAAATCACTGCAGTTTCGGGGTAGGCAAATAATTATTTCAAGCACTTCTTTATTGGTGCAACAATTGAGCAGTGTACATAGTGGTCAACAACCTGGGCATTGTCAGACGACTCTAAGTTTGAATCTAGACTTTGCCACTCACCAGCTATGTGACTTTCAGCTATGAGAATCATTCTTCAGCTTTACACTGTGGATTATTATATGCCCTTTGCAGAACTACTGTAAGAACTAAATGTATATGGGCACAGTGGCTCATAGTAAGGGCTCAAATTAGTACTGTGGTCACTACTAGTAGTACTGAAAAGAAATTAGAACTTCTATTCTCATAAAGTGGGATATGTGTCCCTTTATCATTGTAATTTCATATCATTTTACTTGTGACCTTATAATTTAATAGCTTGATCCAAGAAACATTTAGCAGTAAATATAATTGAAAGAAGATTACCTGTCAAACATGAAATACTGTAGTATCAAGTGTGCTGGCACAATACTCTTCTCAGATAATTAACCTGTAAAAATATGTTATTGTCTTCTTTTTAATTGAGCACATTGAACATATATATTTACTGTGCCAATTGGCGAAAGGTCCATTAATTAATCAGTCTAACTACATGTTGCATAAACGTCTTCTAAACATAATCGTATATGTATTTTATTTGTTGGGAAAATGTGTTTGAGATTGTTCTTTTCTGCCTATTTAAAGTAAAAGAGGATGAGAAGTAGAGTTAGGCTTAATGTACTTTGTACTCCATTATGCCATGAAAATGCTTCTGTGCCCTGGAGACAACAACAAAAGATTTGCTTTAATGACAAGAATCAAGTATGCTCTAAAGCTTCCAGGTAGGAGGCATATAGGTTGCAGTTTATATCAGAAGTCTTTGCTCTCTCTCTCAACTGCGTCTAGATGGGAAAGATGTGGTCACAAGTTCTTCAAGGTGATATAGTAAATGTTGGAAAAGAGGGGGGTAGGAGGCAGAGTTTTGAATATCTCAAACCTGAGCTAGAAGGATTTTATTTAAAGAAAATAGCGGATATGATTTTTCACTTAAGGAATGCCAGTCAGCAAACCTGACATTAATGTAGGAAATTAGCTCTTTTAGCTATGATGCTTTCAAATGCACATGGCTGAAAACAAATTCAAAATAGTCAAAGGAAATTTAAAAACAAAAACCAAACAACAACAACCTCAACAAACAAGTACTAGAAATTCAGGGATGCAGCCAGATACAGTTGGATCTGGAAGTTCCAGAGTATCAGCAGGGTTCCAGCTCTCTCTCCATCGCTCAGCCCTGCTTACCTCTGCAAGACTTTATTTTACAGAAAGTCTCTCCTTGTGCTGGATGGTCACTGGGAGTCCCAGAGTCATATCTCCCCAGCTTAGAAATTCCAGAGAGAAAAGACAATTCTTCCATTTTGCTCTGAGACAAAAGTCCTGGGGAGGAGTCTGATAGACTTAGCCGAGGTCAGATGCCTACCCATGAGCCAATCACCTGCTTTACTGGAGTTCAGTCCCTGGGCGACTCATCCCCGGGGCCCGTGAGGAGGCAGGATGGCATTATCTGGCAGTTCTCCAAGAAAAGCCTGCTGTTTTTTTAAGATGAAAGGGGAGAGGACATGGTTAATGAAACCTGTATCTGCTTCTGTAAAATCCACAGAATCTTACTCCCTGCCCTGTGTCGATGACCATGCAGTAAGCTGACCCAGGAGGTCATTTTTCCCACAACAGTCTTTACATATATGACTAAGGAACACACTGGTAAAAGAATATGGGAGAAAGTCTGAGTATGACAAGTCAGCTAGACTGATATTAACTAAAAAAGCTGTGTGAAAATATCCTTAAAAAGTTGCCCCCAACTCACTCAAAGTCCAAAGTTGGAGCTGGAAATACAATGTCATGGAGTTCGGATAAGAACAGGTTTTCTCCAAGCTGAACTATGACACAGAGATTAGAGACTTCCAGAAACTATACTTTTTCAAAGAAAAAACATCACATGAGAAAAATGAGGCCTAGAAAAATTAAATGACTTAAGCTAATTAATGGCAGGACTGAGACTAGAGTATACTTTGTGTAATTGGCTATGGTCTTTTTTTTGTTTTGTTTTGCTTTTGTTATCACTTCAGAACGAGACAAACTTAAAGAAAGGAAACACAACCAAAACTCAGTGGTTGGAAAAGAGATGGATGTGAACGCCCACTTGTTTCTTACGTATAAAGTTACCCCTCGCAGTGTTTTGGAGGAGAAAACGCTGGCTCTTCCCAACGTTGGTTACATACACAAAGATTCCAAAGACAAGACAAGTGCTTTGCAAACAAAGTAACTAGAACCAGCTCAGGTTTCCCCGCGCCGGGTCCTACGTTCCACGGTCAGAACCACCAACTGTATCCCCCCGGGTAACAAGGTGATTCAGAAAAGCTGGCGTCTTCAGAGAAGGGAGAAAACTTAGCCGGGAAGAGAGGAGAAAACTTGCTCAGCTTCTTGCTGGGGTCTGAAACGATCCCAACAGAGTCCTTAAACCCCTCAGGTTTCCCCAATCAAGCACCCTCGCCTCCAACCTGGGCCACCCCAGATCTGACTATCAGACGACAGAAGTCTGCGGACGCACGGAGAGCTGACCACCCCACGAGAGGAACCTACGCGCGGCCGCACCCACTCACCCGCCGCTCCCCGGGAAACGGGAGACGACCCCGGGGTCCAAGTCCTGGGCGTGGCCGACTCGCCCCTCTCCGGGCCCGGCTCCAGCTCACCTCGGCGCGGCCCGCCTGGGCGCCGCCATCTTGACCACGAAGGGGGCCTCGCGCCGGAGGCCCCTGAGCGGGCGCCCTGAGCGGAGCCGGAGCGCCGGGGAGGCCCAGGTCGGCGCCCTACGTCCCCCGCGCGCTCGCGCCCCGTCCACGAGCGACGAGAGTCCCGCACGCAGCGCCCGACCCAGGCTTCCGCGGAACCGGCGCCCCGCGCAGCCCGCACCGCGGCTCAGGCGGCGCCGAGGGCGGCCCGGGCGGAAGAGCGGGCGCAGGGCACGCGCTCGGTAACCTGGCAACGCGGAGCGACCCGGCGTCCCCGGCGAACGCCAGCCCTCTACCGCGAGGAAGCACGGACCCCCGCACCAGCCGCCCAGCCCGCGCCGCCCCTCGGTCGCTCCGCCCGCCGCTGCCCGCTTGCTATGGTCTTTTAAATCCATGATACAACGTCTATATGTAACAAATCTGTTAAACCCTAAATGTTTATGATATTCAAGTAATCCATTATCTCAATTATTCTTGAAGGTAAAACATCCAAAGACTTCTTAATTGTATGGGTATGCATACATAAAATACACGTGGAGGTAACTTCAAATATAGTATGTGCCTGTCTCTATTCCTTCCCTCTCCGCTCTTTTAAAAAATGCCCCTTTAAAAATTGCCCACTCACCATCTGTTAGGTAAATTTGCTGAAACACAGTTAATGTGGAGACAGAAATTGTTATAGAGACTATTCCAAATGGCACTGACACCTGTATTTATGAAATTTTTAAAAGGGTAACTTAGAGTTGTTTTTTTAAAAAAAAAAAAATCCCACTATAGTAACACCACATCATCCTAGGTGCCCAGTTCTATCCAATTACATAAGATGGAGAGAGAGAGAGAGAGAGAGAGGAGAAAGAGAAAGAAGAAAGGAAGAAAACCAAGTACTTATGTATAAAATGTTGCTGCCAAAGTTTGAGATTATACTCAAGCATCAATGAACAGAAGGAAAACACAAATTTACAAATGTATTTCATTTATGGTATGAGGGACACAGGTTTAGATTTGCAACACGCTCCCACAAGGGTCAAATTGACCACTTTTTTCTATCTAGTTGCTCTTGAGAGAACAAAACAATTGAAACAGATGCCATTCAATTCCAAGTCTATAGCTTAGACCATGTCACTGCACATGAAATATTGTTCATTCAGAATCAGCACACAGCAAGAGTAATTTATACTCTCAGAGTGTTTGCTCTCAAGTCAATAGCAGAGAAGCCTTGAATAAAAACGTTCCCATTACTTTCCATTGTAATAGATCTTACTTATAGCCCATGAAACAGTGGTCAGAGGAGATTTATTCTTTGGACACCATATTATATAATCTCTCCACTTTAAGCCATCCCCCACTCGGCGATTATTTTTTAAATATGTTACTCGTAGTCAATATTAATTTACATTTAATCTTTCTTAGCATTAGGAGAGTATTATTTTGTACAGGCTCAGAAACAAATCTCCCGAAATTCCTCCCTGATGCTCCCTTCAGGCTGAAAATGCATTGCAGGGTGGCTGCAGTGACTTAATTCTAGTTGGCAGAGCCCTGGCCACACACTAATTTCATTAGCCTCAAACTCCTGGATTTGAAAGATCCACTGAATATGATTCCTGTCCTCTGACATGTCACTTACTAACCAATTCAGTGTGCATACAGAGGAGAGAAAGGACTTGCTCAGCTCTGGCCCACCGGCAGGCAGATGAGAATTCCCAGTCAGAGACACTGTTTACATCTGAGTGGTCATTCTTGCCCGGGTCCTCATTTTCAGGAAGGAACTTCAATCCAGGCTTTGCTGGCAGCTGCAGCATTTGTTACATCCATTACTAGCTCCTTGTTCCTTCCTGCCCCCCAGTGCTTAGCATCCCCCATTTCAGTCACTAAGTCTTCCTTCCCCCAGCCTAGAAGCTTACCTCACCATAAATTTTTATCTCAAATGATAGGTTTGGCACATTTCCCCACAGCAACCCACAGGGACTGGGGAAAAGAAAACTCAAATCTCTGGAGAGCTAAGAATTCAACCATTTAGAGGAGTTTCTTTTATACAGGACAGTCTTCATTGAGCTGAACCCTGCAATCCCAGAGAAGATTCACCTACCCGTTCTTTTCCTCTTTCCCTAAAGTGACTGTGTCTTTGAACAAGGGGTCTGTGTTCCACTATTCTCTCTATTCATTTTGCAGGTTTACAGAGGCTGGGAAACTGGGGGCTGGACTTACATGCCAGGAGCTTCTAAGATCACACGCAAAAATAAGGCTACTGGAAGAGATTGTTGGAATCTATCTCTGTATATTTGAACATGGGCAGTGGTTAACCAGGATGCTCACACCAAGCTTATATCCAGCTTGCAGCACAAGCTACAAGTTGGTGCATCCCTCCTACTACCAGCCTCTTCTCAATAAATGCAGGTGAAAACTGGGGGCTCTTTTCCCTCAGCTGTTCAATCCAACATGAATAGCTGCAATTTGCAAATTAGAGGAAAATGACAGTGTTTTCTCTGAATGGTTTTGGTCCCAACGCACACTGCTAATGCTGGCATTCAGTTCCTTTCCTTCCCAGCCCAGGGAAGGGGGGAACTAACCATAAGGCAAGCGTTCTCTTTTCTTGCAAGTGCCTCAGATCCACACACCGGAGAAGGAATCAGCTCCCCCTGGAATCTTTTTCAGCAAACACAATCCTTCAGCTAGTCTGCAAGCTCTCTCTTGACTTTAAGATTTCACTCTTTTTGCGACAGGCAGGCCCATCTGCAAGCTCCCAAGCTCCAAGTGAAGGCGCCAAAATAATTTTTTAAATGTCAAACAGCAAATGTGCCTTCAACCCCCAGAGCTCCAGTAAAAATACTGTGAGTTGCCCCTGTGGTTCTCAGGTGACCTCTGGCCTCATCCTCCCTGCAGCGCTGCCTCCTCAGGTTCTCTAGTTTAAGCTCAGAGGTAAAGGAATTGCTTCTGCGTTTTGCTTACGACAACCCAGGCTCTTCCTGAAAGCATTACCTCAAAGTGAAGGCTGCCCAGAAGCACTTTTGGCCTTGCAAACATCTAGAGGTGGCATACTCAACAGGTGCTAGGGATGCTCAGAGGCTCAGAGGGGCCATACCAGGCTGCAGCTTTAGACAGGCACCCCTCCTTCTGGCACAAACACAAACTTCATACCCCTGGGTGCTGATGTAGTGACAGCTTGAATCTCACAAGGAGTCCCCTCCAGAAACCCAACATGCTTCAGGAAAGGCACTTGAGAGGGAGCCGACTTTTTAGCTACGGGGAGCATAAGGGTCAGCCAGAACATCTGGAGAAGGGACTAACTGAGCTTGGGTCCTACCAGGCAGGGAGAGAGCTGTGCATTAGGAAAGGATCACTTCAAGACAGAGATGAACAAAAAACTTGGAGATAGGGGTAGAGAAGGAAAAGAGAGGCAGAAATTGAAAGGGAGACCATAAAAACAGAGAGACAAAAAAAAAAAAAAAAAGCAGGGAGAAAGAGACACAAGGAGAGAGACACACAGGAAGAAAGACAGAGAAACAAGAGAACCCATAGTCACGCAGACCCTGAAACTCAATTTCTTCATCCAGAAGCCATCCATCTATACCCAGGGCGGCACAGGAGCCGTGGGGCCGAGGCTGCGGGAACAGGCCGTGAGAGAGCACTGCAGCACCGCCCACCGCTCAGCGGGCCCGATCCGCCGTCCTCGCATCTTCCGCCGTTGCCCGCCTGCACCCGGAGCTAGAGGACCGCCCGGCCTTGCTCAGCGCACCCTACTGCCTCCCTCCAGGCGCCTTCTTGTCTGGCTCTGAGAATCGTCCTCAAAACCCAGGACTGGGGTTGGGGGCTGCGTTAGGGAGGTCGTGGGAAAGGATGGGCACAGGGTGGGTGCAGAAAAAGCGACTGTGTCTCGCAGTTAGCATGAGCTCACCTCCGGGCTCTGAGCTGGCAGGAGTAGAAAGCTGATCGCCCGGCTCCTGCCAGTGGCCGGATCGCAAAGGCAGTTTAGACGGTGCAAACAACTGCCCAGAGCAAATCACCTGGGGGCACGTCTGCGGGTGGCTTCTCCCCGCTTGAGGACAGTCCCCACGCCTTCCGCCCCATGCCCTCGCAGAGATAGGTGACAGGTCGGGAAATCCAACCCGAGCGAAATGGGCAATTCACGTCCAAAGGTAGGTGAAGACCTAGCCTTCGGTTTAAGAACTGCCTCCCTAAGCTCTTCTCGAAATTTTCCAAGGCAGCTGCAGCTTGTCGGGCGGCTTGGGGCAGGGAAGCTGGGGAGTTGAGAAATGCCTAGTTTCTAGGCGTCTTCTCATCTTTCATATTCTTTGCGCCTAAGTGGCTCTCACAGGAGCCCGGCACTTTTACAAGCCTGTTTTGGAACCATATTTCACTCGAATGCAAACCCATTTAAATCATCGCCTTGTTTTTCGGAGACTGTTTCTTGTCAATGGGGCCATAAATCCAGAATGTCAAGCCGGATGGAGTGGAGCGCGGACAGGGGAGAGATGGAAGGGAAAGGAATCAAGCAGGGCAAGTACCTCCTCGGGTGAGGTGGGAGGGATTCGGCAGGATCTCCAGGGTGGAAATGAGCGAAGGCTGACCAGACCCCGCACCCCTGGAGTCCAAGCCAGCCTTCAGGATAAAGAGCGCGGGGAGCTACGGCGCGCTCTGCCCCGGAGGGAGCGCCCCCCTACCTGGAAAAGCCTCAGGATGTTGGCTACCATGATGGAGACCGAACTCCCCGAAGCCCCAATCACTCCAACTACTTTCTCGGGCTTGACGAAAACCGGAGGCTCGCCGTTGGTGCAGCGCACTTCGGAGGTGTCCTTCTGGATGAGCGCCTGGACGAAAGTGAGCGACTGTTCGAGCGCATAAGTGTCCCTGGAACAAGTGTCCAGGATCCGCGCTCCCAGCGTCACGTTGGGCAGCAGGTTGGGATCGCTGTTGATCTGGTCCAGGGCGTAGAGCATCGCTTCCAGCCTGTGGATCCCGTTCTCCCTCTTGATGTCGCCGCAGGGCACTCCGCTGGGACCCTTCGCGTGCACCGGGAACAGCCCCCCGAGGGTGACGTCCCCCTCGATCCGAATGGAGTGCGGGGCGTACATCTCCTGGCCGCGCGCCGCCGCCGCCAGCGCGCACAGAAGCACCTCCAGCACGCAGCAGGGAAACTTCATCAAAGTCAGGGCGCGGAGCAGCTTCCCCAGCTGGACCATACTGCTCCCGCGGCTGCGGTGGTGGCGGCGGCACTCGAGGGGACGGTGGCGGGCTCGCCGGAGTCTTGGCCCCTTGGGGTGAGCTCCTCCGGGGAAGCCCAGGGTCTCCTGCGGGCGAGGAGGGTAGGGGCGCCCGGGGAAGGGCAGCCGGCGAGGGTGGGGGGTCCCGCGGCGCCTGCCAGCTTGGGGCGCCGTGCGCTCTTGGGTTCCCCGGCCAGCGCGCCGCGCTCGAGCTCGCGCTCGGTGGCTTGCAGCTCGAGCTCTCCAACAGCCCAGCACTGGGGAGAGAGCGAGGATGGCTATCGCTTTAAATGCGCCTTCGGCTCCCTCTCCTCCTCCGCCCACTCCCTCCCACCCTCGCTCGCTCTCAGGCTCTCCCCACCCTTCCCAGCGCCCACCCTCCCCACGGTTTTGCATCATCACGCAGGGAGGGGCTGCGTGCTGAGGTAAGGGGGGAGGGAATGGGTGGGCGGCTGTGGGGGGGGAGTACCTCCGATTCGGAGTTTCGAGGTCGCCAGGGAATCTGGGGATTGCAGGTCGCAGGCGAAGGCTGAGCTCCTGCTTCGGTCTCACTGTAGAAGCCGCTCGCTCGCCCGCCTGCACCCACACGCACATTCTAGGCACAGGGTGGCATCAGCCCCGGACAGGGCGGTTCTAGCTGGGGCTGACTGCTTCCAACCCTGAGGTCCGGAGCCGGGACTGTCAGCGCCGGGAGAATGCGAGGTAGTCGAAGGTGATGCCGCCAAGCATGAAGGGTAGTAGGGAGACCCCAGTCTGTACTGCTAATTCGTCTGTGCCAGTTTTTCCTAAGAAAAACACACATACACACAGGAGGCTGATTGATGACCTAAAGAACCTTTACGCAGAGACTTCTCCGGGGCCAGGCACTGGGCTAGCCTGTAGGGAAAGACGCCAACAAGAAATGCTGGGAATGGAAATGCATCTTTGGTCTTCAGGGGTTACTGTGGCCGGAGCCGGATGAAGTAACCCTGGTCTCCAGTAAATCTGTGGCGGATTCGCTCCTTTTCTTCCTTTCATCGCAAGAGATGGAACAACTGAGAACTCTGCAGAGCGCACTTTCTTCTCTGGCGCTGACAGGTGTAAGGCTCCCTCCTACCCATTTCCAGAGATGCTTTTGGGCTGATGTCAGGTTTCCTCGGGCAGGAAATAGCAAGAAAGACGTGGCAGTAGGAGGAGCAGACAGAAATCTCCCCATCGATCCAGTGATCCAGTGATCCATTCTTCTTTTTTTTTTTCTGGCTGAAGATTTGGGGGGTTTGGGGAGTGGAATCAGGATGCCAGAGCAGGTTGTAGTGCAGTTAGGAAGCTGTTTTTCAAAGGTGTCCCCTCCTGCAGGTCCAGCCCAAACTTGGCCCATTAAAGCAACAAGTGGCCCTAGTTCCTACACAAGGAAGGGCAATGTATCTGCCCTTGGTGCCCACGTGTACTGCTTATGGTGGTCTCTACTCTTGCTGAGCCTTTCTGTTGGAGTGCAGCGAAACTGTCTTATACAGAATTGAGGGCGCAGAGAAAACCAAAACAAGACTATACTTTCTGTTGTAATGTTAGTGTACTAAAGAAAAATGTCCTTGCACATAAACAAAACAGCACACACACACACCCCTAAAAAGTCAGAAGTTGGGAAGTTGGTTGTCTCTTCCACCAGCCACCTGTCTGACCTTGGCACTTCTGTTCCTGTGCCTGAGTTTTACTTTGCCCATCTGTAAAATGATGACATTGAATTGAATGTTTTACACGTTAACTTTTAGCTTTCAAATCCTCTGTTGAAATAGGTCATGCGCCTTTGGCCATGGTGTTCTTTTTAGACCAATATCCTTTGTTGCTTTATGTGTAGGGCACCCGTTTTTTGATACCCAAACAACACTTCAAACATTTCCTGGTACAGAGGATTTTATTTTTTTTCTTGTTGACCACCCATTTATCTTCCTTCTAGGGAGAGTCCAGTCCATCACTTTCTTTTCAGACATGCCCCTCCTCCAGGTTTCAATACTTAAGGTTTGAGGAGGAAAAAAACCTTCTGGCTACAGTGTTCAAGGAAGGGAATAGAGGCTAACAAGAGTTATGCAGGGCTAATCCCTGGACTTCTGCTGGAGTAACGAGGTTGATGACATAGGGTTACCACTGTCCAATAGACAATCCGTGCCGGAGTTAAAAGAAAAAGGAGCCTCCTTCCTCTAAATGCTTTATGTATATCTTTTGGACAATGTTACACTATTTGATTTTGTAAAAAATACCATTTTACTGCCATCTTCAAGAAAAGTGATGTAAAAACTATGCGAAGCTACCCCTGTATACAATGTGATCATCCATCACTCATAGATGTGATGCCCTGCTATATAAGTGCACACCTTGTGCAACCTTATGCTGTGATGCGCCCGCCCCTTCCAGCCAGCCCTGGAGCTGCGAGCGTATAAGCCCGCAGCTGTGCCAGAAGCTCCCACATAAACAGGGAAATATTTGGATCCCATAATGAGAAATACCAGAGAGGAGAAAAGGCAGAGAGAAGAAGGGGTGGGGAAGAGAGAAAGGGACCTGGTTAGAACATGTGAACTCCTGGATCCACAGGTGCCTGAAAGATTGCCTCTTTTTTTTCAATTATATAGTATTTTATTTCTGTTGTTTGAAGTCAAAATATCCTCTTGTAACTCACCTATTCTGCTATTCAATACCTTGGATCAAAAAGGCTGGAACAAGTGAAATAGATATCCTGGTAAGGCAGCATTAGCTAGTTTGGAAAGGGGGAAAGAAGCAAAGCAATAGAAAGGCATCCTTGGGAACACAAATACTGTGATCCTAGTATTTAGGCATCAGTACCTCAGGCTATATTTGATAGAGACTGTATCCTTATTTAGTTTTTAATTTAAGGCTATTTAGTAGGCATTTGGTGCCAAAAAATATATTTGAAGAGCTGTGTTACAAGTAATAACACTTGATTTTTCACCTGCCCATGTGAAGATCTATGTTCTCCTCTTCCATTTCCAGGTCACAGCTTGCAATTGCTCAACAAATAGTTCTTGGCTGACTGTTGAATGTTGCCTTATTCTGTGTTCTCTCTTTGCTCTCCTCATTCTCCCCAAACATCTGGCAGCAATCATTATCTTCTTTTTGTTGCAGTCATCTGTGTGCATGTTTTATTTCCCTTGCTAAGCTGGAAGATCCTTGAGGGTAAGGGGCTAGGTATTATAAGGGGCTAGGTATTATTTATCTTTTTACCTCGGACAATGTTCAGAATGGTGTTTTGTACCTAAGAAGCACTCATGTGTTGAATGAATCAGAATTGGTTTGCCATTCCCCACTGCCTTTATCTCACAATAACAGAAACATAAAGTGGGCAGAGCAGAAATGACGGCAAATAAATTGTCCTCTTAGTTGCAGAATGCAGTTTCTAGAACTTAAAGAATAATTAGTCGATTTTGAAATAATTTTGTTTTACAAAAATTTCGTAAGATTGAAATACTCTAACCTTAAAGCTCTCGATCAACTCTAAAGGAGGGCTTTAATTGGCTCTTCCTGAGTCAAGTGTTTATTCCTGGGCCGATAACTGGGGCCATTGTCATAACAGAAAGTATGATTTGTTACCAGAGAAAGAGGAAAGTGACGCTGGGCTTGCAAGATATTTATATCTTCAGCCAGAGTGCATAGGATCTGGAACTTAATTGGTGACACAGTATTTGTTTGAGATTATATGAATGAAAAATCTTTGTGTAAGAGTGATTAATCTAAAACTTGGCGAGTCATTGTCCTAGTGTCATATTAAATTGCAGGAGAATCTAGTTTTAGGCACAAAGATCATAAATATAAAATGTGTTTCCAGGCTTGGTTCTGTGTAGTCAGTAATCTATACTCACCCACTCATTAATACAAATGAAAGTTAAGGACTCAGTCCTAACATATGTTTAGCATTGTATTTCACTAACAATCTCAGTATTATTTTCTTTATTCTCCCCTGTCCATCATCTTCTGCAGAAAATAATGTCTCCACTTTCAATTCCCTGTCTATTTAAATCCAATTTGTAATTTATAAAGTTGTCCTCCTTAAGGGCTGCTGCTTCTGCCACAGTAATGTACTCTGGCCATTATTATACACTTCCATCTTTCATGGAGGTCTCCATCCATAGGTTTTGTTTTCATAGCATTTTTTGTTTTGGCGGTACGCGGGCCTCTCACTGTTGTGGCCCCTCCCAATGCGGAGCACAGGCTCCTTATGCGCAGGCTCAGCGGCCATGGCTCACGGGCCCAGCCGCTCCGCGGCATGTGGCATCTTCCCGGACTGGGGCACGAACCCGTGTCCCCTGCATCGGCAGGGGCACTTTCAACCACTGCACCACCAGGGAAGTACTATACTTACGATTTTATATTTGCTTATTTACTTTTGTCTCCCCCCTCAGCTCAAGAGAGACTATATTCATCTGTGTTAATCACTACTGTGTTTCCTGAACATGCCTATACATCATACTGAAGAATGGTGCCTGAACTTTGGTAAGGGATCAATCAATTTTCTTGGCTGGATGAAGAAATGTGTTCATAAATTAATGAACAGATCTTCGGGGCTTCTGACTTGAGGACTAATGGGAAGAGGATGGCAAACGGTTGGGACAGGGTACTGCAAGAAGTAGTATTTGGAGTACTCTGATAGCTATCCTAACAGATAAGATTGTGTTCATTTAAGTAGTTCTAATGAGAGAGCTGGGAACTAGGGACACACAGCATTAAGGTTTTTATAATGCATTCTGTAGAGTTCTTTTTAAGTCTGTACAAATATCATTGAAAATATATGCATACATATACACCTCTGTTACTTTACTCAGCGCTTTACGAGAGCCCCTCAAGGAAGGGGTAGTAGCAACTCTCAGTATCCTTCCTTTATGATGAGCTTAATTTATTCAAAGTTACATCATAATTTATTTGTAACTGTGAAACTAGACTTAGTTATTGAATAGACCCTCCCTAGAAACGTATGACATTAATAAAACCAACAAAACTTTGTTCAGTTTCCAATGATAGACACACTACAGACTCAATTATGGGCCATCCAGTTTAATGAAGGGAAGAAGTGATTGAACAAATATAGAGCAAACAGAATATGAAGTTTTATCCTCCATTAACATTAGTAACGGATAGTGTGGGCTCCAATGCCTTCAAGATAGCTTGAGACCATCATCTCTGTGTCATGGGCAGGGGGATGTTCAGCCAGGTTGTCTTTCACTGTCACTGAGAAAAATTTCCATAAGATATAATGATACCTACTGAAACTGATATGGGGCATTTGGGTAATAAGGAATCCATTAGCATATTTTTCCGGAAGTCTTGACTACAAAATGAAGACAGTAGATTTGGACACTTTCAGCCATGAAGAAGTTGTTTGGATATTCATCCTTATGCCTAATGAAATAAGCTTATTTCATCTCTGCAGCTTCCCATATACCATTTTCCCACCTCTGTTTTATGTTTGGAAAGACTTTTAGAAATTGAAAGTCAAGTTAAAAAGTGAGTGACAACTTAAATGATATATGGAATATTTTGCTGACTTACAAGAGCATGCAGAATTAAATATGACCCAGTTCAAATGTTTATTTTCACGTGTATGTTGAGGTGGCGTTTTCAAGGTGCCAGAAAATGAGAATTCACCTTCCAGTGTGTGTTACCAGTTCTGTTCATTGCACAGAATCATCTTCCTAAAACATACTGTTTTCTATGTACCTGGTATATATCTCAATTAGTTTGAAGAATTTCTCAGATACCTCTTAATATGTAGTGCTCCAATTCCAATCTTGCCGTGTCCTGTACCAGTGACACAGCACACAGGAGTTTTATTTCTCTTTATTTCTCTGGGTTGTTCAGAACCCAATGAAAGAACAATGGAATGGGATCCAAGAGATCAGGGTTCTTCTCCCAGATTTACCATAAAATAATTGTGTCCTCTTGGGAAAATTATAGTCATTCTAGGTCCCTTTTCTTTACTTTGACAGAGCTGCACTAGATGACCCCAAATAATATAGCACTCTTTCAGTAGTCGCTTAGATGTTATTCGTATTCTGAAACAAATGAAGACAATGACACATGGAGCTGTGCAACATCTCTGTAACTCTGTTGTCTTAGAGTTGCCTCCATTTTACAGATGATAAGGTGACTGTGCATAGAAGTAGATGTTTGGAACCAGCGGTTCCAAAGTAAGTGGAGGTAAACCGCAAATTTCCTTCCTTCCTGAAGCTCACTTAGCCAAAACATAGGCTTCTGAATATTAAGCTGTAAAGCATATTATCAGTACATTTTAAAAGAAGCTATTCTTCTAGGATTTCCAATTAATAGCAGGAGGTATTGAAATTCTTAAAAGATCATCTAATTTTGTGAGATTTACAGTTCTATTTTCCTGTCAGGCACGTTGTATTAGTGCCAGACAGTCATCTGAGCTTCTGGATGCTTCTCTGAACCTCTTGAAGTTTTCTTCTTGCTATCTGAAATTCATGCCAGATAAGCCTTTTTCTAGAGTGTATGTACAGACTTGTGTATTTTTATATAGGAAAGCGAGGCAGTGAGTCAAGTCGGGGGTTAAGCCCTCATTCTCAGAGTGGTATTGAGCTCCTGGTGAAATATAATCATCATTTCCTCAGAATCGAAAAGCAGTTATCTCAGGTGTATAATCCCATTAACTATTTATACATTTACATATGATACATGGATTTATTGTACCTACGAGGTGTGTTCTCTTTGGGAAGTACAAAGCTCTTAGAGACATAGGTTGTTCATTTTTTGCTTTCCCACAAATACTGTGACCCTTTGAGCAGGAAGGTCTATATTTTACTAACATCTAGAACCAGCAGTTAACACGGTGTCTAAGATGTAGTCAATAAATGTGAAATAGATAAATGAACACATTTTTATGTAAGGGCCAGGACATGGACAAATAGAAATTTTTCGTTTTCAGTCACAAAGCAACAACAGACATAAAGATGATACAACAAGTGCTACGGTCATTCAAAGAAGGCATAGAATAGATAGAAGGATCTCCTCTATGGCACAGGGAACTATACTCAATATTTTGTAATAACATCTGTATGGGGCACCTGCTCCACACCAGGCCCTATGACAGGTGCTTACATACTTTCCCTCTCCCCCATCCTATGGGGAAAGTACCTCTGCTATAGATTTAACATTTGCCTCCCCCAAATTTCATATGTTGAAATCCTAACCCCCAAAGTGATGGCATCAGGAGGTGTGGCATTTGGGAGGTGATAAGGTCATGAGGGTAGAGCCCTCATGAACAAAATTAGTGCCCTCATAAAAGAGACCCCGCAGAGGTCCCTCGACCTTTCTGCCATGGGAGGTTACAGAGAAAACACGCCAACTGTGACCCAGGAAGAGGATACTCACCGGACTGTGAATCTGCTCGCACCCTGATCTTAGACTTCCAACCTCCAGAACTATGAGAAATAAATTTCTGTTGTTCATAAGCTACCCAGCCTCTGGTATTTTGTTATAGCAGCCCAAATGGATTACGATCACCTCTGTCCTTAGGTTTCAGACCCAGAAACTCAACTTTGTAGAGGTTACGAGGACCCTGAAGCCACTCAACCAGGCAGAGGCAGATTTGAAATTGAAGTCTCCAATTCCACATGTAAGTCTATCAGACCCTGTCTCCAGACATGATGTCATGAACAAGAGCTAATGCAACAAAGAGTTTACATGCAGCAAAACAATTAGCAAACAAAGTAAGAATATAGTAGACCGACTGTTTTGGTCACCCAATAGCCATTCACCACTCTTCCAGTTGAACAGAAGCCATGCCCCGTGGGCACATTCAGCCCTGCTGTTTTCACTTCCCAGATTTGAGGGGTAGGAAATTATTATCCCTCCTGGCCATCGGCACCCTGACCTCTACCACCCACCGGGCCAGCTTCAAGAACAGCTGGATCCACCTGTTCAAATGAAACAGGTCTGCTCTCTGTGGTGTTGGCTTCTAGTTCAAGCAGCTCTCCCCACATGATAGCAAAGCTGGCTCCCAGCAGTTGCAAGCATGAATCCTACCAGCCTAGCAGTCCCAACAGATACCTTTTAAGTATTTTTTCCCCAAAGCTCCAGTTAAAAGTCCTAGGCTGATTCCAATTTGACCTGCTCTGGACAAACATTTTCTTTAGAACCAAGAAGGCTGCCAGACAAAATACAGGATGCCCGCCTCGTTAAAGCTGAACTTCAGATAAACAGTAATTTTTTTAGTAGAAGTATGTTGCATGCAATGTTGAAGACACCCTAAAAAGTCGTGGTTTTCATCTGCGGTTCAGCTTTAACTGGGCGCCCCGTGTGGGCTTTGCCGACTGTGGTGGGCACCGAGTGGGGTCGGCGGGGACGGAGGGGGGGGACTGTGGCCCGAGCCGGGTTGCACACCCAGCCCACAGCGTGCAGGGAGAGAGGGGCAGCCTCGTCTCCGCTCCAGGAGCTGAGACGGGGAGAAGGAGAGCGCCCCAAAAGGAAACCAGCTGCCCCTCCCAGGAGAGAGGAGATGGCTGTTCAGCAGCCAGAAACAGCAGAAGAGCCCGAGCACAGAAGCGGCGGCCTCTGAAGACGCGGTGCACATATTTCTGGTGGGCGAGGGGCACGCGGGCCGGTCCGTGGGAAAGAGGGGAGCCCGCGCCGGCCCCTCCGCCTCCCGAACCTGTGCGTTTCCCTAAAAGAGCAGCAGCTGTGCAAACTGACCGTTCACAGTTGTGATAAATCGCCTTAGGAAAGCACTTCGATTAAAGTCACATCTAAATAGAACGCAATAAGTCACCCCTGAACAAATCAATTGCGAGAGGGGCAGCTCTGGGTGCGCCCCCACCCCGCTGCTGTTTTGCTTTCCCCGCAGGACGAGGGCCGCTCACTGGGTCGCGGGGACAGCGCGCTGTCTCAGCTGGGGAAGAGGCGCTTGCTCAGGACACATGCAAAACCCAAGGTGTGAAAGGAGGCCTTTATTCCATTCCTTTGGGGGATTTCTTAATGACGTAAAGCCCAACTTGGTTTCAGATCTGCCTGTCGTTTCCGTGACAGAACCTTCCTGGGGGGGTCCACCAGCAGCGGGGTTGCCAGGCGCCACAGGGCTGTGCTCTCCTTCCCAAGCCAGTTCATCTCCATCTGTAGCATTTTCAGAGAAACTCTCGGATAGGTTTTCTCCAACAGGTTCTTTTTCCTTCACTTTATAAAGTCATTCTCCTGTCCCGAGTAGTGTGGGAGGAGACAGTCAGCACCTTCAGAGGCGCCTTCATCTCTGCAGCCTCGCCATCACTCCTCATCTCGCCCACAACAAGCCCTATTCCAAAGTGCACAGGGTAGAGGCGTTCGAAAGTTGGCTTGTTCAACCAGGGGCATTGCCACTTCCCAGAGGGAGCCACGAACACACCCACATCCTAAGACTCTTCTCAGTCTTAGTGTTGAGGGCGTTCCCACTCTGTCCCCTGCCTACACACAAGTCAGCGTCTTTTTCCTTTCCACTCATTCTACCTGCATGAAGAGCACGTTGATCTCCCCAGTTTTAACACAGGAACCATGATTTTCTTGGGTTTTGTGTACTGGGGGTGGGGGGAGATTGAGAGAGAGAGCAAATACATCCCAATATGGAAGGGCTTGGGGCCGTGGTTCTCCACCAGGGGCAATTTTGCACCCAGGAGACATTTGAAAGTGTCTTGGGACACTTTGGATGGTCACAGTTACGCGAGGCTAAATGTCCTTCCATCACAGGACAGGCCCACAGCAAAGAAGCATCCAACGCCACCCAGCAGTCGTGCTGAGGCTGAGAAAGCCTGGTTTAGGCTCTCAGATATCGCCTCCAGCAAGCCGGTGAGAACACTGATTGTCCTCAAATGGGCCACACTGCAGAGGCTGTGGATAGATAATGCATCCTCTCCCAAGTCAGTACTGACCACCGTTTTTCTTCTTTTAGACTCTTCCATTTTAAACATAATTTAGCTGTCTCTTTTTTGTCCCTCTGCTCTGCTGAGAAGAGAAAGGATTGGAAAGGGGGAGGGGAAGGTGACAGAAAAGGAGGATTAGAGACCTGACCTGTTTCTCCTGCAGAAGCTGGGCACATTCCTCTCTCACAAGCTTTGTGACCCAGCAGGGTACAATTAAAAGCACAACAATTTGCTTGTTATTCAAGTCAGGCATTAGTCCGGGTAATGGCATCCTTGGTAGAGAGATGGATTTCCTTGTTTGGAGCTAAGCACAGGACTAGCTGAATTCTCCATGGAGAAATCTTGACTTGTTCAGGTCTTTCATGTTTTCTACAGAGAAGGGATTATGTCTTCCTAAAGAGGGGCCTTGCTTAAAAAGCTACAAAAGTATAAGAAAAGGATTTAGTGCAGAGGGGCCTGTGGTTACGTAGCTGAGGGGTACAGGGAATTTCAGAGCCAAGGATTATTTATAGCCATAAAGTTAAAAAAATAATTGGTTTAGGGACTCCCCTGGTGGTGCAGTGGTTAAGAATCCACCTGCCAGTGCAGGGGACATGGGTTCGAGCCCTGGTCCGGGAAGATCCCACATGCCACGGAGCAACTAAGCCCGTGTGCCACAACTACGGAGCCTGCGTGCCACAACTACTGAAGCCCACGCGCCTAAAGCCCGTGCTGTGCAACAAGAGAAGCCACCCAACGAGAAGCCCGCGAACCGCAACGAAGAGTAGCCCCTGCTCACCGCAACTAGAGAAAGCCCGCGCGCAGCAACAAAGACCTAAGGCAGGCAACACTAAAAATAAATAAATTTTTTAAAATTTATTTTAAAAATTAGTTTAGCACTACTGCATCCGTGCTGGCGAGTACGCTGTAAAGGCAATTAAGCATGCGCTAATATTCATTTTACTTTGGCTAATTACTGCATGGATCCAGGAGAGGGAGGGGAAAGAAAACATGCCCCCTCCCTGGCAATCAGGGAGGATGTTGGTTTTGGTTTCTTTGCCTTATAGGCACGCTTATTAGTTGGGGTGCCCAGAATCCAGCCATCACAAGGGCCTTATTAGTTAAAACACAGGAAAATTGTTCTCTCAAGGCAGAACAGTGAATGCTCTGCTGTCCCAGTGACCAAGCAGAAGCCACTATTAGTTTTAACTCCATCAATTATTGTTAGCCAGAGAGGACATGACATACACAGTCCTGACTTCACCCATGTGCCTGCTGAGCCTGGGTCAGGGGCTCTCAACCCAGAGCAACTCTGCCCCCCTCCCCCCAGCTCCCCGCCCCCCGGACAATTGACAAGTTCAGGAGCCATCTCTGCTGTCACAGCTGGGGAAGGACTGCTGGCGTCCGCTGGGCAGAGGCCAGGGATACTGTAGGAGTATCCCACAATGCCCAGGACAGCCCACAGCAAAGAATTATCGGACACAAAATGTCACCAGTGGCAAAAGTAAGAGGTTCTGGTGTAGACAGAAGCAATTTCCTCTCCTTGAGTAGGTGAAGGTCTTCAGAATCTTCGCTTCCTCAAATACATAATGGACAAGTCATCAGATGACCATATTTCATGCTAACTAACACGCTTTTCTTCCCCCTTTTCTACACTGGGTATTCATTCTCCCACTTCAGGAAATCGAGTGACGCTAAGAAAAACTTGCCCTAGAAGAATGGTCCGCGGGGGCGAACGGAGACCCAAGTCGGTGCCCGCCCTCTCCTTCCCCGATTCACACACACGCACCCAAGAGAGAAAACAGCGAGCTTCTCTGCAATCCCCCGGTTCGGAGTTTTGAGAAGTTTTATTCCCTTCTCTGAGATTACCCATTCTTCCCTGCATGAAGCATGTTCAGCGAAGTCATTTGTCCTGCAGCTTTACAGGAGTTAAGAGCCCGAAGCAGTGAGATATCCATTTCCTCCCTGGAGAATGAGGACTCCCCCTGAGGGAGGTTAATGCTCAGGACAGGAGCATCCCTGGAGCTGGTGACAGCCAAGGGGCTGTGACTCAGGACTGTCCCAGGCAGGCCATCAACTCTCTGGGAGAGCCTCAAGGATGCACTTAGCCTCCGTTTACAGGAGGTGAGGAGGACAGAGTGCTGCAGACGGGGAGCGGGGCGGCCACTCCCAGACTAAACCCTAGCCGGCACCCTGCAAGAGACAGAAAACCTCTCCCCTCAGGTCCCACCAGCCCTGCTCTCCCCTTCTGTGCACCCCTTTCAAATGCGTTTTTCTGCTTTGCCCCCTCCCATTCAATCCGTTCTAGGTACAGTGGTCACGGTGATCCTGGTACGTCCTAAGTCAGATCGTGTTGCTCGGAGCTCAAAACCCTTCAGAGGCTCCCATCTAGATTCGAATAAAAGCAGTCTTCTCCTTCTCTCCCCCTCCCCATCCCCCCACTCTGTCTCTGTCTCTGTCTGTCTGTCTGTCTCTCTCTCTCACACACACAC
This sequence comes from Tursiops truncatus, assembly GCF_011762595.2. Lineage (NCBI taxonomy): Eukaryota > Metazoa > Chordata > Mammalia > Artiodactyla > Delphinidae > Tursiops > Tursiops truncatus. The sequence continues at coordinate 32,380,015 of NC_047050.1, forward strand.
ACACACACACACACACACACACACCATCCCTCCCCTTCCCTCAAGCCCTTCCAGACACACTGGCACGCTGTCCCTGGCTGTTCCTAGCAGCTCCCTCCCCATAGCCTCCTGCACTTACTATTCTCTCTGCCTAGAATGTTCTTTCTCTCCGTATCTACAGGGGCTGCTCTCTCCGGTCTGTCCACATGTCCCCTTCTAATTAGGGTAGCCCTCTTTCCCTTTGATGCTTTATTGTTCCCGTAACCTGCATCATCTGGTAACATGCTAAAAACTTCCATGCTTTCATTTGCGGGTCCTTCCCTACCCCACCACTCACTCCCAGATTGCAAGGCTCTCTGTATAATGTTTTCACAGCTGTCTATGTCGAGGACCAAGTACAGTGACTGGCTCCAGCAAGCACTCAGATATTCGTTGAAGAAATTAGGAAATGGGCCAGGCTACTTAGCTTCAGAAGCTCTTTCATGGAAGTTCCCATCCCCTCCGTACCAGTTCTCAGCTAGTTGACTGAAGACTAGCACCCTGACAATGAGGCAGCTCTAAACTGTGAACGACAAAAATATTTACTGTGTCTCCGAGGGCCACTTGTGTTTGGTGTTTTATTTTTTTAATAGTTTTTTAAATTAATTTTTAAATTAATTAATTTATTTATTTTTGGCTGCGTTGGGTCTTCGTTGCTGTGCGCGGGTTTTCTCTAGTTGCAGCGAGCGGGGGCTACTCCTCGTTGCGGTGTGTGGGCTTCTCACTGTGGTGGCTTCTCTTGTTGCAGAGCACGGGCTCTAGGTGCATGCACTTCAGTAGTTGTGGCACACGGGCTTCAGTAGCTGTGACTCGCAGGTTCTAGAGTGCAGGCTCAGTAGTTGTGGTGCACGGGCTTAGTTGTTCCGCGGCATGTGGGATCTTCCCGGACCAGGGCTCGAACCCGTGTCTCCTGCATTGGCAGGCGGATTCTTAACCACTGCGCCACCAGGGAAGTCCATGTTTGGTTTTTAATTGTAGTGAAATGCACATAAAATTGTATCATCGTATCACTTATGAGTGTAGAGTTTAGAAACGTTCAGGAGATTCACGTTGTGCGGCAGCCAATGTCCAGAACTCTTTTCTTCTGGAAAAACTGGAACTCTCTGCCCTCCAGCAACCGCTACCCCCAGCCCCTGGCACCCACCATTCGACTTTCTGTCTGTATGAACTTGACCACTCTAGGTGCCTCATACAAGTGGAATCGAGAGCATTTGTCTTTCTGTGACTGGTAGGTTAGCATCATGTCCTCAAGATTCATCCATGTTGGAGCCTGTGTCAGAACTTCCTCTTTAAGGCTGAATAATATTCTGCTGTGTATACACCCCGTTTTGCTTATCTATTCATCTGTCAGTGGGCAGTTGGGTTGCTTCCACAGTTTAGTTATTGTGAACAATGCTGCTATGAACATAGGTATACAAAGTATCTTGGAAAACCTGCTTTCAGTTATGTTGGGTATATACCCAGAAGTGGAACTGGACCATATGGTAATCCTACTTTTAATTTTGAGGAACCACCATGATATTTTGCACAATGGCTGTACCATTTTACATCCTCACCAGTAGTGCACAGGGTTCCAATTTCCTACATCCTCATCAACCCTTGTTATTTTTTGTTTCATAGTAGCCACCCTAATGTGTGTAAGGTGGTGTCTCACTGTAGTCTTGACTTGCATTTTCCTAATGATCAGTGATGCTGAGCTTCTTTTGATGTGTTTATGGGCCATTTATGTATCTTCTTAGCAGAAATGTCTAATCAAGTCCTTTGCCCATTTTTTAGCCAGGTTGTTTGCTTTGTGGTTGAGTTTTAGGAGTTCTCTGTACACTCTAGATATTAATCCCTTATCAGATATATGATTTCCAAACATCTCCTCTCATTCTGTGATTGCCCTTTTCCTCTGTTGATAGGGTCTTGATGCACAGAGTTTTAAAAATTTTCATGAAGTCAATTTCTCTATTTTCCTTTTGTTACCTGTGCCTTCGGTGTCATATTCAAGAAATCATTGCCAAAATCTAATGCCATTAAACTTTGGGGCACTTGTGCTTTTTAAAAGGACCTTTTAATGACAAGTTCCCCAGTTTGGGGAGTTCAGAGCCCTGAAACCTAACTATAAATGTTCCCAATGCAGAAAGTACATAAGAACCAGAGTGCTTAATCAACATTTCTGTTGGCAAGCGAGGTCCCAAGGAGCGTGTGGAAGCACAGCAGAAGTAACATGGAGGACTTTCAGGAATGTTCTCTGCCACCTTAGTTTCCTCCCTCTTTCTCCATATATCCCTCCCATTTTTCCTTCCTTCCTTTCAGATAACATGTCTGGGGCAGGATATGGTGAAGAAAATGCTTTTACCTCACTCCCCTGTAACAACACTGTCCACCCCATGAGCCTTGGAGAAGGAATTTGCCTAATTTGGAGAGAAAAACTCCATTCAAGCCCTGCTGGGATGCAAGTTCAGATCTGCGTGACCACAAAACCCACGTTCATGGACCCACTTGCCTCTATTGCTTTTTTAAGCTATAGGAATGCTGGATGAGGAATGTTGTCTGTTATTAACTAGAAAAACATGATCCCCCTTTGAGCCTTCATGTCATTACCTATAAGATGAAAATGGACAAGCACAGCACATTTCCAGTGTTACTTTTGAAGTTTTCAGTGCTATCTTACATGAAAATAACATGAAGAAACAGAAGCAAACCTGCCTGATTCCCCCTTATGCCTTGACTACTTGGCCTGCAGAGAGGCCTCCAAGACCCTCCTTGGACGATCCAGGGTTCAGCCCAGCACTGAGCTAGACGACCACGGGCTCCCCTTCCAGCCCAGTGAGTCTTTGCATGACTGTTTTGGGTTTTTTTTTCTAGACTCCTATTTCTTAAAAGTTTGAGAACCAGTCACAGATCTCCATTTCACCCAAGGGCTGGCATGTCACGAGGTCACCAATATTTGTTTTATGTACTGCTAAGAGATTAAGGGGCAGTATAATTTCAGAGAAAAGTTAGGTTCCCTGGAAGTCAGGAACCCCAGCATCCTGCCCTTAAACACTCAAATGACCTTGAGCAATGAAAGGTCTCCAGACCTTCATTTCTCATCTTCAAATGAGAAGACAAATTGGACTACATCACTGTTTCCTAAAGGGTGGTGTGTACACTGCTGTGGAAAGTAAGCAATAGGTAGAAAAAAGTTAGGTGCTTTTATCTTATGTATATATCTATAAATACTTAAATAGCCTCTCAGCTCTACAGTATCTTAGCTATTATTGCTACAGCAAGGCTGAAGTCGGTGACACACACACAAGCAAGACCCAATGCTAGTACATGCGGTGAAGGTATCGCACCTTCAGGAATTGTCCTTCCCACCCAAACTGTCCAGAAAGATTGACACCGATGAAATGGATCGCTATTGTAGATCCTCATATACCAAATTCCCATGAGCTTTGCTGAGAAGACCTCAGCAGTACATCAAAGCATCCCTTTGATGCAATGTGAATAAGGTTTAAAAGAGTTATTAATGGGGGAGGCAAATGTTAAATCTATAGCAGAGGTACTTTCCCCATAGAATGGGGGAGAGGGAAAGTATGAAAGCACCTGTCATAGGGCCTGGTGTGGAGCAGGTGCCCCATACAGATGTTATTACAAAATATTGAGTATAGTTCCCTGTGCCATAGAGGAGATCCTTCTATCTATTCTATGCCTTCTTTGAATGACCATAGCACTTGTTGTCTGTATCATTTTTATGTCTGTTGTTGCTTTGTGACTGAAAATGAAAAATTTCTATTTGTCCATGTCCTGGCCCTTACATAAAAATGTGTTCATTTATCTATTTCATATTTATTGACTACATCTTAGACACCGTGTTAACTGCTGGTTCTAGACGTTAGTAAAATATAGACCTTCCTGCTCAAAGGGTCACAGTATTTGTGGGAAAGCAAAAAAATGAACAACCTATGTCTCTAAGAGCTTTGTACTTCCCAAAGAGAACACACCTCGTAGGTACAATGAATCCATGTATCATATGTAAATGTATAAATAGTTAATGGGATTATACACCTGAGATAACTGCTTTTCGATTCTGAGGAAATGATGATTATATTTCACCAGGAGCTCAATACCACTCTGAGAATGAGGGTTTAACCCCCGAGTTGACTCACTGCCTCGCTTTCCTATATAAAAATACACAAGTCTGTACATACACTCTAGAAAAAGGCTTATCTGGCATGAATTTCAGATAGCAAGAAGAAAACTTCAAGAGGTTCAGAGAAGCATCCAGAAGCTCAGATGATTGCCTGGCACTAATACAACTTGTCTGACAGGAAAAGAGAGCTGTAAATCTCACAAAATTAGATGATCTTTTAAGAATTTCAATACCTCCTGCTATTAATTGGAAATCCTAGAAGAATAGCTTCTTTTAAAATGTACTGATAATATGCTTTACAGCTTAATATTCAGAAGCCTATGTTTTGGCTAAGTGAGCTTCAGGAAGGAAGGAAATTTGCAGTTTACCTCCACTTACTTTGGAACCGCTGGTTCCAAACATCTACTTCTATGCACAGTCACCTTATCATCTGTAAAATGGAGGCAACTCTAAGACAACAGAGTTACAGAGATGTTGCACAGCTCCATGTGTCATTGTCTTCATTTGTTTCAGAATACCAATAACATCTAAGCTACTACTGAAAGAGTGCTATATTATTTGGGGTCATCTAGTGCAGCTCTGTCAAAGTAAAGAAAAGGGACCTAGAATGACTATGATTTTCCCAAGAGGACACAATTATTTTACGGTAAATCTGGGACAAGAACCCTGATCTCTTTGATTCCATTCCATTGTTCTTTCATTGGGTTCTGAACAACCCAGAGAAATAAAGAGAAATAAAACTCCTGTGTGCTGTGTCACTGGTACAGAACATGGCAAGATTGGAATTGGAGCACTACATATTAAGAGGTATCTGAGAAATTCTTCAAACTAATTGAGATATATACCAGGTACATAGAAAACAGTATGTTTTATGAAGATGATTCTGTGCAATGAACAGAACTGGTAACACACACTGGAAGGTGAACTCTCATTATCTGGCACCTTGAAAACGCCACCTCAACATACACGTGAAAATAAACATTTGAACTGGGTCATATTTAATTCTGCATGCTCTTGTAAGTCAGCAAAATATTCCATATATCATTTAAGTTGTCACTCACTTTTTAACTTGACTTTTTTATTTATTTATTTATTTAACATCTTTATTGGGGTATAATTGCTCTACAATGGTGTGTTAGTTTCTGCCCCATAACAAAGCGAATCAGTCATACATAAACATATGTTCCCATATGTCCTCCCTCTTGCGTCTCCCTCCCTCCCACCCTCCCCATTTAACTTGACTTTCAATTTCTAAAAGTCTTTCTAAACATAAAACAGAGGTGGGAAAATGGTATATGGGAAGCTGCAGAGATGAAATAAGCTTATTTCATTAGGCATAAAGATGAATATCCAAACAACTTCTTCACGGCTGAAAGTGTCCAAATCTACTGTCTTCATTTTGTAGTCAAGACTTCCGGAAAAATATGCTAATGGATTCCTTATTACCCAAATGCCCCATATCAGTTTCAGTAGGTATCATTATATATTATGGAAATTTTTCTCAGTGACAGTGAAAGACATCCTGGCTGAACATCCCCCTGCCCATGACACAGAGATGATGGTCTCAAGCTATCTTGAAGGCATTGGAGCCCACACTATCTGTTACTAATATTAATGGAGGATAAAACTTCATATTCTGTTTGCTCTACATTTGTTCAATCACTTCTTCCCTTCATTAAACTGGATGGCCCATAATTGAGTCTGTAGTGTGTCTATCATTGGAAACTGAACAAAGTTTTGTTGGTTTTATTAATGTCATACGTTTCTAGGGAGGGTCTATTCAATAACTAAGTCTAGTTTCACAGTTACAAATAAATTATGATGTAACTTTGAATAAATTAAGCTCATCATAAAGGAAGGATACTGAGAGTTGCTACTACCCCTTCCTTGAGGGGCTCTCGTAAAGCGCTGAGTAAAGTAACAGAGGTGTATTTGTATGCATATATTTTCAATGATATTTGTACAGACTTAAAAATAACTCTACAGAATGCATTATAAAAACCTTAATGCTGTGTGTCCCTAGTTCCCAGCTCTCTCATTAGAACTACTTAAATGAACACAATCTTATCTGTTAGGATAACTATCAGAGTACTCCAAATATTACTTCTTGCAGTACCCTGTCCCAAACATTTGCCATCCTCTTCCCATTAGTCCTCAAGTCAGAAGCCCCGAAGATCTGTTCATTAATTTATGAACATATTTCTTCATCCAGCCAAGAAAATTGATTGATCCCTTACCAAATTTCAGGCACCATTCTTCAGTATGATGTATAGGCATGTTCAGGAAACACAGCAGTGATTAACACAGATGAATATAGTCTCTCTTGAGCTGAGGGGGGAGACAAAAGTAAATAAGCAAATATAAAATCATAAGTATAGGGCTTCCCTGGTGGCACAGTGGTTGAAAGTCCCCCTGCCGATGCAGGGGACACGGGTTCGTGCCCCGGTCCGGGTATATCCCACATGCCGCGGAGCGGCTAGCCCCGTAAGCCATGGCCGCTGAGCCTGTGCGTCCGGAGCCTGTGCTCCACAATTGGAGAGCCACAACAGTGAGAGGCCTGCGTACCGAAAAAAAAAAAAATCATAGTTATAAATATGTAAATAAAAATTAAATGGATAGAATAGTATATCAGGTAAGTGTTGGAGAAAAACAGCAAGCGGGGAAGGGAGATGGAGAATGTTAGCTGGTAGGAGGAGGCTGCGATCTGAAACTAAGTGATCGATGAGGGCTTTCTGGGGAAGATAAAATATAAGAGGGAACTTAAGGTTGTGAGAGGGAGCAAGATGCATATCTGGGAAGTGAATAGTACAAGCAGAGGGAACAGTCAGATGGAAAGGCAATGAGGCAAGAGTGGGCTTGGAGTATCCAAGGAGCAGAAAGGATGTCAGTATGTGGAAAACAGAGGGAGCAAAGTGGAGAGAAGGAAACAGTCAGACAGGAAAAAGAGGCCCACATTTCTAGGGCTGTGGACGCACTTTGAGAACTTTGCTTTTCCTGTGAAGGAGCCATTGAAGAGACTTAAGTGACATGATCTCACTTATGTTTTAACAAGATTTCTCTGGATGCCATGTTGATTAGAGACTGTAGGAGAGTAAGGACAAGCCCCAGAAGACCAACAGCTGATTCAAAGAAGTGATTACTCAAACATGGTCCCCCTCCTCAGTAAGGACGCAGAGCAGGAATCGGCAAATAATGGCCACAAATCAAATCAGGCTCTCATCCTGGATCTGTGGGACTGTGAGCTAATAATGTCTCACGTCTAGAAAGGTTGTTGAAGATAAAACGGTAGGAGAAGTTACAGAAACTGTAATGTCCCACAAAGCCTAACTGCTTAATTCTTTTTTTTTTTAAGGGCAACTCATTCATTTATTGTTTAAAGATTGCAAGACAATTTCTGAATTTCTGTAGCACAGTTTAAATGTTTTACTTTTTTGATAAATCAGAGTATAATAGAAAAAACAATTAGTTTCCAGTAATATCTATATCTCTATTCAGAATTAAGTCTTCCACAGACATGTAACCTGGAAACAAAAGCCTGTTACAATAAGCAAAGCTTCAACAGAGCTGCTACTTTTCGGGCCAGGGAAAGGTTCATCCCTATAGGAGGAGGATGTGCTATGTAAAATGGCTGCAAGGTCACAGCCTTGAGGGCGCTGGAAGTCTATTATCCTATCCCACATTAAGTAGTTTGGTGAACTTCAAACGTCCGTTCATCTGCAACCAAGCTGGCAAACTTTAACTGATATCTCAAGCAGGTAAAAAATAAATTAAAAGAAATCCTTACACTGATGTTCCTTGATTCACACTGTTAAATGGTTCATTAACATGTAATTCTGGCTAAGAATTACATTTGAGACTCCTTGCTCAGATTTTGGTTAACAGTACAAATCTTTGAGAAATTCAAGTTCTTATTAATCAATAATTTGTCAGCTAGGCTACATTCAGGCATCAGCTGCAACTACAGAATAGGTGCACTGCCTCAGCGCTTTGGAAAGACATAATCTAGAACACTACTAGCAGACAAAATATCTGTTACTAGACAGCACAGGTGCAGTACAGCAAGACAAAAACATATATTCACGTGTGCCGCGGACCAGCCGGAGAAAGAGGATTTCACCGCCCAGGGTCAGAAGGGAAGGGGTAAGGAACTGAAGTAGCACCGATGGATGGGGTCAGAAGGACCAAGACAACTGATGGTTGCAAGGCAAATTTTATTATGCTACAGTTGCAGATTATCTAGACTAGAAAAAGGAAGGTTGCCAGATGGTGGTTTACATTATCTACAGACTGTCTCGGCTCAAGGTTAACTTCCCTGGGAGAAAACCCATAAACCCAGAATCATCAAAAATAACCTGCATGTGCATGCGGGAGACAGCTTTGCTTGTCTCATTTTACATTCTTTCTGATTTCTGGGCCCTGGTGATTTATCTCCCATGGAAAGGAGAAAGGAGGGGAACAAGTAGGGACAGTCCCTTCGAGCAGCGGCGGCATGCCTGGCATGTCCTTACCTGCTCTCAAGGCTGACTGCTTCCCACAGGTCCCCCCTTTTTTATTTTTTAACTTTTGCTGCAAAATAATTCCATGAAGTTTAGTGCCGAGAGTAGTATACTGTTGCATGAGGATACGAAACAGACATGAGAAGATTAATATCAATAATAGGCAAATTATGGCCAGGGTAATAAATCCTGACAACCTTCCAGTAATCCAAGACTGAGGGTTTAACCACTTTAAATGATCCAGTAAAGTTTGAATTACATCTTCTGGCGAAATATCATCAATATGTGCATTTTCTATATCCTGAATTTCAGCATTTAATTTCTTAAGATCAAGACTAATATTATTATCTGACCAAACACTCAGCAGATGCATTTTTACTTTTTCCCATTCCCAAATACAGTCATTGTACTTTTAAGGAGTAACACACATCCATGTATACTTTGCATGACAAGCTAGATGCATCCTCAATTTTAATGCTGCCATCTGATCTCCAATCCCCAAAATTGCGTTTTTAAATTCATCTAACTTGGTATTAATCTGTAAATCTACGTGACTTTGTAAAGATAAAGCAAGACTGGTATGTTGAGGTAGCTGATTAGCAAAGTGAGCATGATTAATACTCTGTGAAAGAGCAAGACCGGCAGTAGCCAGGGTAGCAGACAGAGCAGCCGAGGCAAGTAAACTTACTATTAGCCACCCAAGAAAGCGTCTCCTTCTCTGCAAGGCTTTAGAGAGTTCCACCCATGCCTGTACTCCAGTATCTTCATACCAAGGTTCTCTCAGATGTACAGGCACCATAACATATATGGGTTGCTTTAGTATAAGCACAGATTGCGTTCCTGCAGAAGGGAACATACAACTGCTAAAAATACAATTAACACAGCTAATATTATATCCTCCTTTGGAAGAATTACCAATGTTAATAGAACCAAACAAAAGTGTATATGGAGGAGCAACACAAGTTATAACAGGTGTATTGGAATAAGTTAGAGCTAGTTTCCATATATCCCTGTTCTTTTGAAATGTGATAAACCTATCTATGATGGGAATAGAAGAGATAAGAATTGACACCTTGGTATAATCTATAGTACACCATATTTGGTTATTATTCGAAGATGCACTGCAACGTTCAAAAGTGGATCCAGGAAAGTTAACGGTCATAAAAGGAGGAAATTGATTTTTTGATTTTCTGTTAAGCATAGTAAGCTTATGTCCAGCTATAAGTATCCCTTGTCCTCCAAGTAAACACTTCATACAGAAATAATTTCCTGAATCTTCACCTGTAACCTTGGCTATAGTAATAGCGGAATCCCTAAGTGGTGAGGTGTATGAGATTTGACCTCTAATATTAATAGGTTGCCCATTTTATACCAAATGATGGTATCCTTAAGATACTCTCGTCAGCTGGTAGCCGGGTATGTAAGAGTAATGTTGGTTCCTGTAAAACGAAGGATGCCTGGAGAGCCTGACAAACTAATTGATTGATCCGTTCCCTCATAAACATCTGTATGCTCATAACTAATAGCCTTTACACATCCAGTTTCCAGATTCAATGGGCTAAGACAGACAGGATGGGTACTAAACCAGTTAGTATAATTTACAGACATATTGATTTGTTTTATATTCCCAATAAGAGGCCCATAAACACTTATCATTGTAAAATACAGGAAACTCTGCTTCAGACCAAGATATGGGTTGTAATAGTGGAGGATCAGGTACATAGGCCCAGTAAGTTGCTGCATTAACAGAGGGAACACATGAAATGGTTGCCAACATAGCCAAAAATAAAGTTACAGGTGTAACAGGATTATTCTGTTGTTTCACTGACTCTTGCGCTCATGAAACCAGTTGTTTAATTTGTCCCCAAGTTGGAACATCACTCCTTTGAGTTGTCCTGGCAAGTGCTCTCCTCTTCTTTTTCTTCTTCTGAATCAACACTGTCAAATTTTCGGGAGAGATGCAGAGTTTCTTCATCTTCTGAACTAGTTGTGAGCTGTGGCGAGCCATCTATTTGCTTGACTAAGCACTCAGGAAGCCAGCGAGGTCCAGGCGCTGATCTGGGAAAGATACACACGTGACCACATCCCCAAATCAACACAGGATCAGGACCACGCCAAGTGCGGGTTAACGGATCTTTCCAGAGGACCTCCGGAGATTGAGAGGCCAATCTTGGCTCAGCCACCAACCTTCCCCCTGCAGAGCAGCCAAATTTGTCAACAGTGAGAACATTTAAAATAAACAGAGCATGATTTATAAGGTTATGTGGCGTTGTTCTATACAATTCCCCCCTTTTTATTTTTTCAATAGTTAGCTTTAAAGATCTATTTGCACATTCTATAATACCTTGTCCTTGAGGGTTATATGGAATGCCTGTAATATGGGTAATTTTGTAATGAATTACAAAATGTTGCAAAAGCAGCGGGCCCATTATCTGTTTTAGTAATTTTGGGAATGTTCATGGAAGCAAAACAGTGTAATAAATGAGTGATAACATGTTTAGTAGCTTCTCCGGTCTGTGCTGTAGCACAGAGGAAACCAGAATAAGTGTCGATAGTGACATGAACAAACTGTAATTTCCCAAAAGACGGGATATGAGTAACATCCATTTGCCATAAATGTCTAGGTAATAATCCACGAGGATTAACAACATAATGTGGAACAGGAAGGTGAGGTAAGCATTGTGGGCATTGCTTAACAATTTGTCGGGCCGCTTCACGAGTAAGGGAAAATTGTGTGTGTAATGTAGCCGCCGACTGATGGTGTAAATGCGCAACTGCTGTGCTGCTTGTGAAGCAGTTTGACCATAACTTACCCTATTATGAGGGTGTCCAGGACATGGGCCATGAGTATCAAGAGTATGAAGATAATGAATGCAGTATATTAGCCATTCTTGACAGCATGACGAACGGAAAGGAGGAGTACGGTAAATTGGGACATGTCCTGCTTTAGGGAAAAGAGATTGAGGAGGAGGAGTAACTTCAACTCTATTCTTGGGAGGAAAATGTACAGGATAAAGATCACGTTTAGATCGAGTTAAAACGTCTGCAGTCGCATTAAGTTTAGTCAATGGACCAGGCAAGTTAGAATGAGCACGGATATACAGACCTGCAACAGGACCATCATGGGAACGAATAAGCTGTTGAAGCAAACGAAAAGAGGATGATAATTCAGGGTTATTAGTATGTCCTATGCTCACAGTCTCCAGAAGAAATCATAAGCTAATAAGATATTTACTATCAGAAAACAAATTAAAAAGTATAGAAGGCAAATGTTTAAAAGACATAATGACAGCATACAGTTCAACACGTTGAGCTGAAGTCAAGGAAGTTTCTTTAATGAGGTTTGTTCCGTCATCAATGATTACAGTAGCCACTCCTGAAGAAGAACCGTCCGTAAAAACCAAAGGTACTTGAGGAACAGGCTGTTGCCTAATTATAGAAGGAAAGATATAAGTTAAGTTTGCTGAATTGGATCAATTTATCAGCAGGATAATGGCATTCCAAGGTACCTGAAAATGCTGCAAGAGCAAGACCCCATTCATTACTATGTTGAAAAAGCCAATCTTGTTGACTAACTGAATAAGGGATAATAATTTGAGAAGGTTCTATACTTATAGGTTGTAAGCATCTAGTTCTACCTTGCATTATTAAATTACTAATAAGTTCATAATAAGGGTTAATAACTTTAGAGGGTGTAGATTTCATATGAATCTATTCAATAATTCCAACAGTTTGCCATAAGATGGCAGTAGGCACATGAGGAGTTGGACAAATTATTAAGAAAATTGGAAGGTGAGTATGAATTCTAGTTAATTGTGTAGAACTGATAGATCTATTGACTATTTGTAAAGCTTGAAATCTTTCTGGAGTCATAGAGCGTGAAGAAGGATCTGAGTCACCTTTAAGAATATCAAACAAAGGCTGTAATTGAGCAGTAGTAAGTTTTAAGGAAGGCCTTAGCCAATTAATATCGCCAAGTAATTTTTGAAAAGCATTTAATGTTTTTAAATTATCAACTCAAATTTGCAGTTTTTGAGGCCTAATAGTAGTGTTATCAATATATTTTCCCAAATATAAAAATGGAGATTGTCTTTGAATTTTTTTTGAGGCAATGACCAAGCCAAATGATTGTAAGGACTGTTGTAAAAATTGAAAAGCAGTCTCTAATAAAGAAATATTATCAGTGGCTAAAAGTATATCATCCATATAATGTATGAGATATAACGATGGAAACCTTTTTCTCACAGGAGTCAAGGCCTGAGCCACATATTTTTGGCATAATGTAGGACTATTTGCCATGCCCTGAGGCAATACTTTCCATTGAAATCTCCTCATGGCTTCCTTAAAATTTAAGGCAGGCAAGCTAAAAGCAAAATGTTTTCTATCTTCAGGAAACAAAGGAATAGTGAAAAAACAATCTTTTAAATCTATAACTTAAAGATGATAGTTGTGTGGTATGGCTGTTGGAGAGGGTAGGCCTGGTTGAAGAGCTCCCATTATTAGCATAGTTTTATTAACAGCTCTTAGATCCTGTAATAACCTATATTTTCCAGATTTTTTCTTGATAATAAAAATAGGAGTATTCCAAGGACTACTGGAAATTTCTAAATGTCCTAATTGCTCCAGTACTAATTGTTCTGCAGCTTCTCATTTCTCCTTTGTGAGGGTCCATTGGTCCACCCATACAGGGTCATCAGTCAGCCAAGTAATTGGATCAGCAGTGAGTGGAGGAGAATCCAAGGCCCCTAAGAAAAACCTAAACCTTGTCTATCATATTTTATTTTCACATCAATAGGATAGACAGTTCCTTGTTGATTTGTTCCCAGCCCTTTTGTGGGAAGAAATCCTTGATCCAACATCATATTAGAGACTTGAGAGTTTGGACTATAAAGTAATACTCCCATTTCTTTTAATATATCTCGGCCCCAGAGGTTTAAAGGCAGCCCAGGCAAAACATAAGGCTGGAAGTATCCTGAATGGCCCTCACTATCTTGCCATAATAAAAACTGACTACTTTGCATAGGAGAAGAACTTTGTCCTATTCCGTGAAGTTCTGTAATAGTAGGACTAATGGGCCAACGTTTAGGCCAGTGTATCTGCGTCATAACAGAGACATCAGCTCCAGTGTCTAACAAACCTGAAAAAACCTTTCCATTAATGGTTCATTTCATTTCTGGACGTTCTCTTCCTATCTTCTGAATCCAGTAGGCAGCATCAGACGATCCAAAAGTCTTTGTTTCTCTCTTTTGATGTTGTAAAATTTGTCCATGAGGTACAAAGGGCAAAAGTAGCAATTGTGCAATTTGATCACCAGGAGAAATAGTTATTATATTTTTAATAGTTTGTGCCATGACTTTTATTTCTCCTTCGTAGTCAGAATCTGTGACTCCTGGCATAATAGTTAAACCTTTCATGGTGACACTACTTCTTCCCAATAATAGTCCCATCAAACCCTTGCGTAAAGGTCCACAGATGCCCGTAGAGAGGGCCTGAGGACCCATTTCAGGAGTTAATACATATCGGGCGGAGGTACTGAGCTCCAGTCCTGCGCTTCCTGGTGTTGCTCTGGAGAGCGAACATATTGTATGTTTTTGTTTTTGGTTAATGTCTGATTGATAATTTGAGGAGGATACACAGACATTGCCCTTATTATTTGTTGGGGCCGGGGAAGGCCCCGGGAGGAGTTTCCCGACAGTGGTGGCCCATCCTTGTGGGCCACTGAGCAACAATCTTGTGCTCAATGTTTTCCCCTATTGCATTTAGGGCATAAACCAGGGATTTTCTGACCATCTGGAGGTTTCTGAGTAGGGAAGGAAGGACTAGGGTTAGAATTAAAAGATCTACATTCTCTAGCAAAATGACCTGCCTTTCTGCATTTAAAACAAGTCTTTGTTTTCTTTTGATTGTTTTTAAACCCCACTTTAGTTAATGCTGCAGCCACAGCAGCACCCTGTATATAAGTGGGCCCAATGTCTGCACAAAGGTGAATATAATCCTCCAATGTTCCCCATTTTCTCCAAGGTCGAATCGCAGCCTGACATGCATTATTAGCATTTTGAAAAGCAAGTTGCTTAACTACAATTGTACCAGTGAGTCCGTCCACAATGAGTCTCCCCACCGCCTGTGACAACCTATCTACAAAATCAGCATATGGTTCATCAGGTCCCTGTCTAAGTTTTGAAAGATCTTCAGTTTTGTGTGTAGAAGGACATTTCCTCCAGGCTTGTAATGCCAAATGATTTATTTGAGGATAAGCAACAAAGGGATAAGTTAATTGATCTTGTAAAGAAAGATACTGTCCTTCCCCAATCAGCATACGATAATCAACTGGAATATTATGGGCAGCATTCTTTTCTGCTTGTTCAGCAGCCCGTTCATAAAAATCAAACTTCCATATTAAATAATCTCCACCATTTAAACAAGCTCGTGCAATAGACTTCCAATCAGCGGGGGGAAGAGCTTCTCCTGTCAACCATAGCAGTAGTAAAAGGAGCAGTGGGCCCATATTGAGCACAGGCAGATTTTCAATCTTTCAAAACTTTCAAAGGGAGAGCCTGATGCCCCCTAGTAGCTTGTTGAGGATTATTAGGATCAGGTCTTTCTATGACGGGACAACAGAAAATAGGATCTTCTCCTCGTTTTATTGCTCCTTGTACAGCACGCTGCAAGGGACTGAGCATTTTTACAGATGTAGATTTTTGAGGAAGACAGTCCTTATTAACCTGCAGCTTTTTCACTGACTTATTTATCACAGCCATTAGAAAATCATCCTCAGGATATTTCTCTCTTTTATGTTTACAAGCCTCATCTGTTAAGTCAAAATGTTCCTCTTCATCTAAAATATTTAAATTAATTAGCTCTTTCGGTTTAGGAAGTGGCGACACAGTAGTTGATAATACAGTCTCTCCTTCTGTCAGAGGCTTATGTTTTTCTGACTTTACATTCAAATCAACACTATCATGAGAAGAATCTAAACATATTTTTATCAGAGTCCACAAACTATATGTAACAACAGGAGTATGAGTAGGCCCTCGAGACTTGTAATAATTTTTTAAATCTTCTCCAACTTTCTGCCAGATTTCTATGTCAACAGAGCCACCATCAGGAAACCAGGGAGATACACCATGGATATGCTGTAAAAATTCAGTCAACTGTGAGGTAGAAATTTTATTACCCCGAGCTTTAAGCATCGAAAGTAAAACCTGAGCAAATAATTCACACTCTTTGAGCCCGTTTGCCCCATCTTATTTCACTTCTGACTATTGCCTTATGCCTCTATTCGTTTCACTTTTACTGGTGGCCACACATATTTTGCATAAGGGTTCTCTTACCTGCACTTTCTCTTTCTTTTAATTGCCTTCACGCTTCAGGTCCCTGTTCGAGTGCCACTTGCCGCGGACCAGGCGGAAAAAGAGGATCTCACCTCCCAGGGTCAGAAGGGAAGGGGTAAGGAACTGAAGTAGCACCGACGGATGGGGTCAGAAGGACCAAGACAACTGATGGTTGCAAGGCAAATTTTATTATGCTACAGTTGCAGATTATCTAGACTAGAAATCGGAAGGTTGCCAGATGGTGGTTTACATTATCTACAGACTGTCTCGGCTCAAGGTTAACTTCCCTGGGAGGAAACCCATAAACCCAGAAGCATCAAAAATAACCTGCATGTGCATGGGGGAGACAGCTTTGCTTGTCTCATTTTACATTCTTTCTGATCTCTGGGCCCTGGTGATTTATCTCCCATGGAAAGGAGAAAGGAGGGGAACAAGTAGGGACAGTCCCTTCGAGCAGCGGCCGCATGCCTAGCATGTCCTTACCTGCTCTCAAGGCTGACTGCTTCCCACACATATGTTGCCTTGTTTAAGCCTCAAGCCCTCAATCCTTTGTTGAAATACAATAATTTCATTCCTATGGTTTTCAATACCAAAAACTCAACCTCCAGGAGGGCTAAAGTCTAATTTGTACTCCAAACCAAGTAGCAGTGCAGTTCACTACTACTGAGGCTGAATCCATAAAGACTTCAAGACCACGTCCAGAAGACAAGTTATTATATATAATACCCTAGAAGGTCTGAAACATAATTATCATATACATAGCTGGTCCTTCAGAGCTTTTTACCTATAACATGTTTTTTGATGAAAGTTATTTAATGTACTAGAGATAACTGTGACTTACTGATCAAATATTTGAATACTTATACTTACCTGGGATTTCATTTCTGCTGAAAGAAAAAGGAAGAACAGGACTCACTAAAAAAAAAAACAAACTTTAGAAGTGAACGTAAAAATCTTAACACACACTATCACTTTTGGAAGCAGCATAGAGGGGCAGTCAATGGTAAACACTGGTGAAATAGGTCAAAACTCTAGGCCAAAAATCCATTATTATTATCATCAGTGACAGTACCACAACTGTGCCCTTCAGAATTAATAATCACTCCTAAGAATCTTCATTTGGCACCAGATGATGCGGTTAAGAGAAACACTCTGGGAGGTTTTGAATCAGACTTGGTTTTTTGTTAGCCAAGTTACAGGAGAATTTTTAAAGTGGGGGGAAGGGAAGAAGGAAACGGACCAGGAGAAGAATTGAAGCCATCATCTATAAACCAACAAAGCACTGATAGTTCCAAACATTATGTCAGAAACTAAAATGACTGATATAGGCTCAAGTGGTTTATAAAACCTATAAAAAGACTATACCAGCAAAGTCCCCATTTATCTGTAGAGTTCAGAAACTAAAACAAGGAATATTTTAGCTTAAAAGCTTATCTCAAGAGAATCATATACACTTCACATGAATAAAAATACCTGAAACCAAACATTTTTAAAAGCTCCAATACCCAAAATATAAAGAAAAATATTAATTCAGAAGACTCAATCAATCCATGATAATCACAAAACGGCTGGGCAATCTCTATCTCCCTTCCACACTAACCATCCATCCCATGGAAGACCAAGGGAGATCAGACCTTCCAGACTTACCTTCCAGACCTTCCAGACACCTGGCTGCTGCAAAATTCTATGGAGACTCCTTGTGCAACAGCAGTTTCCCATCTCTTGTGTCTCTCCCTATCATGATCATGATCATGCAGGAAGCAAGTCTGGCTGTGCTATTTCTTATCATTGTCTGTCACCCATCTGCAGCATGGTATTGTACAGATAAGGAAAAAGTAGTTCCCTTTCCCCCAGAAGGTTGAGGCTCAGGTACAGGGTAATTCTCCTGTGCACACAGTCATTATTTAGGCCGACTCAGTGACTTCAACAGGCTTAATCATGTGATCAGGTTTGTTGCCAGCTGCATAATGCTCCCACATCTGTAGACAGAGCCGCTCTAGGTCCATTGTGTATTGTTTGGTGTTGAACAGAAGGCTAGATGTTCTCTGCTTCCAGACTTTGCCACGAATTTTCTTCAGGTATTCTAGATCAGTTCCCAGTTTCACAGCTATGTCTTCATATTCTTGTCTATTTTGAGCAGTAAGCTCAAGACAGCCTAAACAAGTGAGCTGGGAAGCTGCAATTCGGGAAGCAAGAGTCTCTCCTGGCATAGTCACCACGGGTGTCCCTGACCAAAGGACATCCATCCCTGTGGTGTGTCCAAGCAGACATCAGCCAGTTGGCCTCTCCGAACATGTTCCTCTTTAGGAGCAACAGGTGAAAAAATGATACGCTTCTGGGGGAGGCCCATATTTTGTGCATACTGTTGAATATTAGGTTCTCCTACTGCTGGAAAACGCAACAGCCACAGTACGCTATTGGGAACACGCTTCAGGATATTTGCCCACATCTGCAAAGTAGATGGGTCAATTTTATATAACTGATTGAAGTTACAGTACACAATGGCATCTTCCGGTAACCCGTACTGAGAACGTGTGGTTACAATAATGGTACGGGGAACCTCCTCTCCAGTGGCAGCCTTAATGTTGATCTGGGTAGTTGCCAGTCCATTGCTAAGACTGAATCCATTAATTGTTATCTGAATTTGTCCTCTGTTAATCATTTCAATAACTGCCTCTGCAATAGTATTCATAGGAATGACAGGCATATTAAGAGCCGTATTACTGCTGTCTGCGTTGTCTCCTCCATCAGGACATTTCATCTTGACAATCTGCACATCTGGGAGACTATCAAGAAATGCTTTGAGGTCGATGCCATTCAGCACAATCCGATTGTCATAAATGTGCCCATTGGACTTAAAATCGATGACTGCCTTCTTCTTCAGGTGAGGGAACATATTGGCATGATCACCAATAAAGAAAGTATGGGGCATATAAGCCAGTTTCTCAGAATACTGCTCAGCAACTTCAGCAGGTGAAGTTTCCTGATCAGTGATGATATAATCCATGAAAAGCACGCCACTGGTCCCAGGGTAGCCCAGCCACATTGCCTGAATAGGAGCTGGCCTGAGAGCAAAGAGTTCATTTCGAGCACCCCTGGTATAACCATTCATATTTACAAGGATGTGTATACCATCTTGATGGATGCGATCAGCTGCTTTCCCATTGCATGGAATCTGAGAAAGATCAATGAAATGATGGGCTTCTGCCATCACCTTCGCTCGGAAGTTTGTGCCATCACCTGGGCTCAGGGCATAACAGAATACCTCAAATTTATCAGGATTGTGCATGCCTGGAATAGACTGCATAAGATGAGAAGTAGGATGATTCCCAAAGTCAGAACTCACGTATCCTACACGCAGTCGACCATCACTGAGCTTCAAGTCTTTTGGATGTTCGTACGGTGGTTTATGAAGGGCACTGATCTCATCCAAGCAGAGGTTTCCATGGCTCTCAGCCATGAGAACCTTCCTGAAGCCATGAGAAAGAGGATAGAGCATACTATGATGAGGCTGCACAGAAGGCAACCTATTCTTCTCCAGCTGGTCAGCCACAATGCTGACCAACTTCTTCATTCGCTCATCATAGTCTGTCCAATCACAGACAATCTGCAGGCAATGAGCCAAATCACAATAAGCGTCAGGAAAATCAGGTTCAAGCTTCAGAGCAGTGCGATAAGAAGCAATTGCTTCTGGAATATTCCCTGAATACTTGTGAATGGAAGCCACATTGCTGTGGGCATCCGCAAGTGCAGGGTTAATCTGAATGGCACGAGTATAACACTGCAAGGCTCCCTGAACATCCTGCATCTCCTTTAGGGTGTCTCCCATGTTACAGTAGGCATCAGCAAAGGTAGGACTGATTCGAACAGCCTCCTTATAATGCATCAGAGCTTCCTGCAGTTTTCCCTGCTGCTGCAATACACTTGCTAAATTTGAATGGGCAACAGCAAACTCTGGGAAGACTTCTAATGCTTTACAATACAAGCGAACTGCCTCTTCAAAGTTTCCCTGGTCTCCTTTGATATTGGCTAGGTTATTCAGAGAGTCTACATGGGTGGGACACAGCCGCAGAGCTGTATTATAACACTCTTCTGCTTCGGCAACACTGCCCTTCTCTTCCAGAGCGTTGGTTGGCTAGGTTGCAGTAAGCATCAGGGAAATGTGGTTGCAATTCAATAGCTCGCCTGTAGGTGTCTACTGCCAGATCCATCAGGCCTTGCTCATAGTATACACAAGCCAGGTTGGCATGTACCACTGCATGATTTGGGCTCAAGCTTAGGGCACAAAGGTAAGCTGCCACAGCTCTGTCAAAAATCCGTGCCTCTTTCAAGACATTTCCTAAATTGATATAAGGATCCAGAAAATTGGGGTCAAGGGTGACAGCCTTTTCAAAGTGATGAATTGCAAGCCAAATCTCCCCTTGTGCATTGAAAACACAGCCAAGATTACTCCAAGCTACTGCAAAGTTCGGTTGCGTCTCCATTGCTTTCAAATAACATGCCTTGGCTCCTTCCAAGCGACCCAGGGCTTTGAGCAGGTTCCCCAGGTCACTGCAAACACACTACAAATCAGGATTGCACTGAAGAGCAGAGACGTAAGCTTGTACTGCCCCTTCCATGTCGCCTGCTGCTACCAAAGCGGCTGCCAGGTTAATATAACCATCGATGAAATCTGGTTTGAGATGCAATGCATGCCGGTAATGCTCAATCGCTTCCTGCAACTGCCCTCTTTCCTTGTACACATTCCCCAAATTCGAATAGGCTTCTGCCAGAAGAGGGTTCTGTTTAATTGCCAGAGTACTAAAGTGGGCAGATCTGTCCAGCCTTTGACACTGGAAGTGTAGAGATGAAAGTAATAAAAGTACTCCAGTATTGTCTGGCTCTTGTCTCCACAGCTGCATGCAGTGTCTCTCAGCTGCCTCAAAATCTCCTGCCTGATATTCTCATGTGCCAACTCAGCTAACCCTTGGAAGGAAAGCATACGTTTCATTGGTTCTGTGCTGTCGGCCACATTGCCCACAGAAGACGTCATCTGGAGCTTCTGGAGAGAGTGAGAAAAGGGGGTAATTGAGTCCCGCTGCCGCCACTACTGGCAAGAATGTTTCTAGAGGTAGCAAATACGAGGGCAGCAGCCATACCACTGCTTTGGTAGGCTTAAGCGGCGGCAACAGTTACAGGCACCGAACCTTAGGAACTCTGGTTGGCCATCTACCTCTCATGCTCTTGAAATCTTAATTCTTAACCCTGCCCTCTTCCACCATTTTTCTCCTAATCAGGGAATAAAAATTACCTATACACTTGCCTTAGAAGAAATCAAAAGTCAGTAGTCCAAACACTGTTTAAAATTTTGTTTTCTGTCCAGTTGGGAAGGAAATACATGATTGACTTTACTTCATCATTCATGTAGTCAATGTGGAAAACATTAGGGCCGTGAATTTCAATACAGTAAGATCAGAAAGTTTTAAATTGGCCTTCCCAAACCACTAATAAGTAACCGATGTTGCATATAATGCTAAAATCTTAGAGACTGAGTTTGATATTTTAAAAGTTCTGAAAGGATTAGCTAATTTCTCTTCATCATACTTCTCATGCCTCAAACCTGAGTATTACTTTTTTAAAAATAAATTTATTTATCTTTATTTATTTATTTTTATTTTGGCTGCGTTGGGTCTTCAATGCTGCGTGCAGACTTTCTCTAGTTGTGGCGAGCGGGGGCTACTCTTTGTTGGGGTGCCTGGGCTTCCATCACAGCAGCTTCTATTGTTGTTCCACAACTCTATGGGTTCCTTTTTAGGTCCTATGAAGAACCCTAGAAATTAGTTCGTGGAATTATAGGTTTTTGCAAAAATTGTCAAAAGTGAGATATTTTAACTTCCATCAGTTAAGACCAGCGTCTCTTTCTTTGCCAATTTTCCTTCTATCATACTCCGCTATGTTGGATCATATTGGAATGGCCACAGGCTTTTTTGAAATCTTGCTAAGGAGATTTTCTTTTTTCTGTGGTACGCGGGCCTCTCACTGTTGTGGCCTCTCCCGTTGTGGAGCACAGGCTCTGGACGCACAGGCTCAGCGGCCATGGCTCACGGGCCTAGCCGCTCCACGGCATGTGGGATCTTCCCGGACCGGGACACGAACCCGTGTCCCCTGCGTTGGCAGGTGGACTCTCAACCACTGCGCCACCAGGGAAGCCCTAGGGAGATGTTTTAAGTGAGGCTATTATGTGATTTTCAGACACCGCCATATGTAATTGACTATATACCATCCCATTACAGGAATAACTTCCAGTACTCATACTGACTACTCTACTGACTTAACTAGCACGAGACACAGAAGCATAAGGACAAACACCACCTTACAATATAGCCATGTCTTGCACTTCACAGCTCTCAAAGCATGTGCGTTTGAAGAAGAAAAAAAGAACTGAAAAGTACAAAACCAGAAGCTAATCTGTGGAAAATTATTTCAATCATCAGGCATGTGAAAGATAAGTCAAAGATTCAGTTCTCATCAATGCTTAGTCAAAACGGAAATTTTCTTCTGTCAAGAATATACTCCAGGGGCTTCCCTGATGGCGCAGTGGTTAAGAAGCCACCTGCCAATGCAGGGGACAAGGGTTCGAGTCCTGGTCCGGGAAGATCCCACATGTCACGGAGCAACTAAGCCAGTGTGCCACAACTACGGAACCTGCGCTCTAGAGCCCGTGAGCCACGACTATTGAGCCTGCGAGCCACACCTACTGAAGCCTCCGTGCCTAGCGCCCGTGCTCTGCAACAAGAGAAGCCACCGCAATGAGAAGCCTGTGCACCGCAACGAAGAGTAGCCCCCAGTCCCTGCAAGTAGAGAAAGCCTGCGCACAGCAACGAAGACCCAACACAGCCAAAAATAAATAAATAAATAAATAAATGAATGAATGAATGAATGAATGAATATACTCCGTCAACAATGTGTGTAATGGAATGGTGTGAATGAGTATTTTATCAGAATCCCTGTAATGCACAAACCTATAGCAGTACTGAAATCAGTAATGCATTTATAATAGTAAATACTTATGAGGAAGTAATGCATAGAGGTTTTCTCAAAGTTAACAATGAAAATTAATGTGACATTATCAATAATAAATTGTGAAGCTGAAATAAACTTTTCTAAACTATTAATAACTAGAAGCAAATTCTAATCAACCATGGTACAAGAACTCTATGTGTAAAAACTACAAAGTTTATTTCTTAAAATTTTATTTCGAAAATACATAAACTGTCGTATGAGGAGGCAGTTAAAGAATATATAGCTAAAAGAGTGGGGGAAAAGTTTTATAGAGACACATCTGGCAGTAGTTAATTTTTAAATGTCATTTTTCTAGATTTTGTGACACCTATAGTATTGATATTTGAAAGCATTTAAAAAATTGTAATTTGAAGATTTGCTACTTCCAGGTAGAATAAAATATTTTGAAGCAAAACAACGTTTCCACTGAGAAAAACAAAAAAAGCCAAATAAAATAGCCAGCATTCAATCAAAAACGGACTTGAGGATATGGGGAGGGGGAAGGGTCATCTGTGACAAAGTGGGGGAGAGGCATAGACATATATACACTAACAAACGTAAGGTAGATAACTATTGGGAAGCAGCCGCGTAGCACAGGGATATCAGCTCGGGGCTTTGTGACCGCCTGGAGGGGTGGGATAGGGAGGGTGGGAGGGAGGGAGATGCAAGCGGGAAGAGATATGGGAACATATGTGTGTGTGTGTAACTGATTCACTTTGTTATAAAGCGGAAACTAACACACCTTTGTAAAGCAATTATACCCCAATAAAGATGTTACAAAAAAAAAAAACACAAGAAAATATATAGGTGAAGTGTAAAAGGGTTGGAATAGATATACCATAACAGTAAAAACAAAACAAAACAACAACAACAGAACTGGAGTGGCTAAGAAAATATCAGAAAAAAATTACATTTTAAGACGAAAATTTTTACTAGCGACAAAGACATTTTAAAATGATTATTCCATCTAGAATGCATAATAATTATAAACTTATATGCACCTAACAACAGGACTTCAAAATACAATGAAGGAAAATCGGCACAACAGAAAAGAGAAACAGACAGTTCTACAATAATAGTTGGATACTTTAATACCCTTCTTTCAGTAGCAGAACAACAGAAAATCAACAAGAAAATAAAAACCTTGAACAGCATTATCAATCAAGTAGACGTAACAGCCATCTATAAAACATTCCACCCAACAGCATCAGAATATACATTCTTTTCAAATGCACACGGATATACTATATGCTAGGCCATAAAACAAATTTCAGTACATTTTAAAGGACATAAACAATACAAAGAGTGCTCTCAAATGACAACAGAATGCAATAAGAAATCGTTAACAGAAAGAAATTTGTTGAAAATCACAAATGGAAATTAAAGAATATATTCCTAAATAATTCATGGGTCAAGTAAGAACTCATAAGGGGAATTAGAAATAATTTGAGATGAATTAAAATGAAAGTATAACATATGAATACTTGATTGGTCCCACATACTCTTCTGAAAAGCAGAGGGGTTAGACAAAGAGATCTAAATTAATTAAAAAATCATTTATTATTCTGGGAATAAAAAGAACTGGGCTTAGTCTCAGTTTTGCCTTTATCTTTGTGTCTGTTGATTATCTTGGAATAGTCATTACATAGTCAAAATACAGTTGCCAGCTCAGGAATCAAATACTGTCATCTCTAGGGCTACCATAACAAGATACCACAAACTTGTTAGCTTAAAAGAACAGAAATTTATTTTATCACAGCTCTAGAGGCCAGAAGTTCAAACTCAAAGTGTTGAGAGGGCCATGTTCTTTCTGACGCCTCAAGGGGAGGATCCTTCTTTGTCTTAACCAGATTCTGGTGGTGGCCATCAATCACTGGTGTTGGCAGTTGTTTGATTTGCAGCTGCATCACTCTGGTCTCTTTCACTGTAGTCACATGGAATTGTCTCTGTGTGTTTCTGTCTCTGGAAACAATTTGAATAGAAATTTCTATTTTTAAAAAACAAACTGTTGATTATTATGCTCTATTTAGATGCTTCCTATAACCCACACCCACCTCCATTTCCCCATATGTATTTGAGAAGGAAAGAGGAACTCCTCTGAGCTATCCTATTGGAAAGAATCAATAATACAATGTTTTACTAGAGATGCCTCTTATCTAAAATATTTGAATTAAATATAAAATCTGGGGAAATTATCGCCCAGTTTCCCTCTTCTAGAGGCATGTTCTAAATGATAGGCAGCAGAATATTTTATACCCATGAGGTTTGCTGACATTATTGATTTGGTCCAGGATCTGTATTTTCTCTCTAAAGAAAACAGTATTCTCTCTTTACTTTCTTTAATATATAATGTTGGTGTCTTAAGTTTATTGTCAGAGAGGATGCTTATATTTCAAATGGTTTGGTTGTATTTCACCAGTATTATTACAAGATAGTCAAACAATGGCTGGGCTCCAGGATAGACCTCAGTCCCTTTGTTCCACTGGGATACTGATCTGAAAGCCACTGTTTTCTTATATTCCAAAGACCAAATAAATAAAACAAATAAATAAACAAACAAAAAAAAAAGTCAATGAAACTATTTTAAAACCAACTCTCTTTTCTTCCTCATCCATGTTAATTCTCTTCTACCTAAAATTGCTTCCTGGAAGTGATTTTTATGTTTCTTAGAGCTTCTTTATGTATATATCCACACTAATGCAACAAAAACTGTGCCTTGTAGATCTTATACTTTTTCCATTTGAATAACTATTTTCTCATGTCATATAGAGTTTATCCATTGTCCTAGATATGCATTTTTCCTGTGTATTTGAGCATCATAGGAAGATAAATTCTACTCTTGAAAATGTTAACTGGTCACTGAGACGCAGAAAGCTATTATTCTTACCAGTTTTCAATAGTGAGTAGATTTTGTAGGGGTGGAATTTTAAGATGTAAGTATACTGTTTTTCTACACTCAAATTCCGTTCCCCTTATCATAGAAATTGACCAGTGAAGTGTGCTGCTGACTTTTCAGAATCCGTGTACATATAATCCATTAGGGTATTAGATATAACATTGGTCAGAAAAGCATACTGTGAAATGTTGCTTTTATTTAAACTCCCACTATTTTCACTACATGGTTTCAAGATTTTACTTCATTATTGTCCTCTGGTGGTGGGCTCTGTGAACTGCATATTTACGGGTCTGGAGCACATATCTTCCTGGAGGTATACAACTCCTCAGGTACCAGCTAAAGAGTAGATGATAAGAAGCATTCAGATTTATTAAAACTCATTAAGAATATCAGTAGCCTGACTGTTGTTTCTAAAAATATAAAATATTTATCCTTCTGTTGTCAAACAACCATATTTCATGAAAAGAAGTATAAATTCTTTTTTGCTTGCAATAGAAGAACAATAATTGAAGATATTCTTCATTTGGACCAAATACCTTCTCTGAAAATATAAGTTAAAATAGGAGTTGAAATTTCCAAAATATTCTTTAGGAAATAAAACTCCATATATAATTTCAAATTATAATTTAATTTTACCTTAAATTTAAATATCTATATTGAATTTAATTTAAGGAAGGAAGAAAGAAAGAAGAAAAGAAGGAAAGAAAGAAAGAAAGAAAGAATGGAGGGAGGGAGGGAAGGTGGGAGGAAGGAAGGAAGGAAGGGAGGAGGGAAGGAAGAAGGAAAGAAAGAAAGAAGATAAAGTAAAATATAATAAGGTTATTAAATTAAAAACTACTTATTAAGAAAAAAAACGAACGGATAGAACCTTTGGATAAATGGTGGAAGCAGAGCTATACAGACAAAATCTCATACAGAAGCATACACTTACAAACTCACAAAAAGAGGAAGAGGGGAAAAAATGATAAATCTTGCTCTCAAAGTCCACCTCCTCATTTTGGGATGATTCTTTGTCTAAATGAGGGAAGGAAAGAAGGAAGGAAGGAAGGAAGGAAGGAAGGAAGGAAAGAAAGAAAGAAAGAAAATAAAGAAAGAAAGAAAGAAGATAAAGTAATATAAAATAAAGTTATTAAAATAAAAATAATTATTAAGAAAAAAATTTTAAAAAAAACAGACAGAACCCTAGGACAAATGGTGGAAGCAAAGCTATACAGGCAAAATCTCACAGAGAAGTATACACATACACACTCACAAAAAGAGGTAAAGGGGAAAAAATGATAAATCTTGCTCTCAAAGTCCACCTCCTCAATTTGGGATGATTCGTTGTCTATTCATGTATTCCACAGATGCAGGGTACATCAAGTTGATTGTGGAGCTTTAATCCGCTGCTTCTGAGGCTGCTGGGAGAGATATCCCTTTTTCTTCTTTGTTCTCACAGCTCCCAGGGGCTCAGGTTTGGATTTGGCCCCGCCTCTGCGTGTAGGTCGCTGGAGGGCGTCTGTTTTTCACTCAGACAGGACGGGGTTAAAGGAGGAGCTGATTCGCGGGCTCTGGCTCACTCAGGCCGGGGGGAGGGAGGGGCACGGAGTGCGGGGCGAGCCTGCGGCGCCAGAGGCTGGCGTGACTTTGCACCAGCCTGAGGCTCACCGTGCGTTCTCCCGGGGAAGTTGTCCCTGGATCCCGGGAACCTGGCTGTGGCGGGCTGCACAGGCTCCCCGGAAGCAGGGTGTGGATAGTGACCTGTGCTCGCACACAGGCTTCTTGGTGGCGGCAGCAGCAGCAGCCTTAGCGTCTCATGCCCGTCTCTGGGGTCCGCGCTTTTAGCCACGACTCGCGCCCGTCTCTGGAGCTCCTTTAAGCAGCGCTCTTAATCCCCTCTCCTCGCGCAGCAGGAAACAAAGAGGGAAGAAAAAGTCTCTTGCCTCTTCGGCAGCTCCAGATCTTTTCCCGGACTCCCTCCCGGCTAGCCGTGGTGCACTAACCCCTTCAGGCTATGTTCACTCCACCAACCCCAGTCCTCTCCCTGCGCTCTGACTAAAGCCCGATCCTCAGCTTGCAGCCCCGCCCACCCCCGCAGCTGAGTAGACAAACCTCTCGGGCTGGTGAGTGCCAGTTGGCACCTATCCTCTGTGCGGGAATCTCTCCGCTTTGCCCTCCGCACCCCTGTGGCTGTGCTCTCCTCCACGGCTCCAAAGCTTCCCCCCTCCGCCACGCGCACTCTCCTCCCGCGAAGGGGCTTCCTAGTGTGTGGAAACCTCTCCTCCTTCACAGCTCCCTCCCACTGGTGCAGGTCCCGTCCCTATTCTTTTGTCTCTGTTTTTTCTTTTTTTCTTTTGCCCTACCCAGGTATGTGGGGAGTTTCTTGCCTTTTGGGAGGTCTGAGGTCTTCTGCCAGCATTCAGTAGGTGTTCTGTAGGAGTTGTTCCACGTGTAGATGTATTTCTGGTGTATCTGTGGGGAGGAAGGTGATCTCCGTGTCTTACTCTTCTGCCATCTTCCCCTCCCAGCTATCCGTTTTTTCTAGACTTTTCTTTCTTCAGTTCACAAAGGGGCCCCTGAGGATTAAGCAGAGGAACGTCAGGGTTTCTTCCAGGCCAGCTTCAGCCCTGGGATGTTCAGGGCAGACTCTCATTACAAACCTCAGTTTCTGAGGCTCCTGGCTTATGGCCATTTAGTATAGAAGGAGGCTCCTGGCTGGGGAAGGCTCAGACAAAAAGATGCAGGTTCTAATCTGTGGCAGTGGGCAGTGGGCGGGGGGGGGGGGGGGGGGGGGGGGGAGGTGGTGGTGTCAGTGCAGGAAGAGGCATTCCCTGCCTTAGGCATTTAAACCATTGCCTTCTCTTCAGGATGGCTCACCTGCAAGATTCTGTGGGGTCCGCCTCCTGGCACCATGCTACAATTGCCGGATTTTGGGTCTGGAGCAACCCAGGTCTTCGTCCGGCATTTCCGGAGAGTGCTTTCTCTTCGGAGCACGTCTGGGGACTGGCTTCTCTGCTTCCACCTTGGCTGGCGTGGCCAAAGGAGCATCTTCCAAGGGGAAGAGAGGGAAGACATTCCAGTTTGGAAGAATAAAAGCAAAGACACACTCTTCGCTACCTTGTCCTGCCCCAAATATAAATTCATAGCACCTTCACATTTTTACAACTATGGACTTAAAAAGACCAAGAGGGTAAGGGGCCTACCCAGTGTTACACAGGTAGTGGAGAGGTGTTCTGTTCAATGATTAGGTTCATGTTGGGGCTCCGGATTTACAGCTGATAGGAATGTGAGGACAAGCTCATGCCATTTCAAACATTTCCAAGTGATACTGAGAGAGATGTTAAAGGTGCAAAACAAGGGTGCTGAATGACCTCACAAAGTGGGAATGGTGGGCCCATTTTAACATGAAATTGAAAAGAAATTCATGACAAAAGGACATCATAGAAAATGACAACATAATCATAACACTCCCCTCTCCCGTGGAAGTAAAATTCATTAGAATCCTCTCTCTCTCTACCATGAAAGGATGAGATAAAGCCTCAGCAGCAGCCCCCGTGAAAAACATGGTCAACAGGGTGAAGAGGTGTTACTAAGACCATATGGTGCGACTCAGAGAAGCAAAGAGACAACTCTGCCCTTAGCCTGATGAGGCCCACAGGAAGGAACATTTGTGGCAACCTTGGATAGTGTGGCAATGAGAGAGAACCTTCTTTAGGAGGGGACTCCCTGCTGCCGACCTTGAAAGAGCAAATATGGGACATTCGTTTACTGTGGCTCTTGCAGAGGCGATGTGCCCAGAGGTTGGGCCACCCTGCTTGACAATCAAAGCACCTTGTATTCCTGTGCTGCTTGAAAGCTCCAATCGCCGGATTTTGGGTCTGGGGCAACCCAGGTCTTCGTCCAACCATTCCAGAGAGTGCTTTCTCTTCGGAGCACGTCTGGGGACTGGCTTCTCTGCATCTACCTTAGCTGGCGTGGCCAAAGGAACATCCCCGTAGAGCCGGTAGCCACCAACCAGGCAGTATGTCTCCCCGTGCCAGCCCAACTGCGTTTCTCCACACCCGCGGTACAGGACATGGTAGTGACCAGGTGTAGGACGAGAAACGGGAGGCACTGCTGCTGCAAAGAAAATCAGAACTGATCAGTCACTTCTGCTGTGCACAGTCTCCTGCCAGAATTTCCCTCTCTCATGTCTCTCCCAGTTTCTGGCTGAAGACCTTTTAATCTACTTGACGTCCAAAACACAGCCTTGGCCCATCATCTCTATGAGTCCCTAGAGAAGGGACACTGGCTGCAAAAGCAATCCCTAGAGCCTAGGGCTGCAGCAGATGAGGAAGTCTCTTCACCGTTCCCAGGGAAAACAGTAGAACCCGAAAGTAATTGCAATCATGATCCTCTCCATCTCTCCCTTCCGCAACAGAGAAAACATTTCTTGCAGTCTGTCACTTCTGAGGCTTTCATGGAAATGTCTTTCAAGTTTTGGAAAAAAATAATCTAATATAAATTGGTTAAGAACCCTGCCCACCTTGGCAACCCCTCTTGGCCCCATTTATACTGCCTATTTCAACCACACTGAATTCTAGCTGTCTAATACTTTTATGTCGATTAGAACAAGGACAAATACTGAGGCAGAGTGATCAGGAGACTCAGAACCGGGTTCTGGGTACCAAGTCTAGCCTCCTGGGACACCATCTCCTCAGCCCTCCATTCTCATTAGCACTTCATCACCCCCCCCCTTCGTTCTTACGGTCTTCCCATCAATATGGCAACACCCTCTCCCCTAGTACTCAGCAACTCAGTAAGGGATGTGTCTGAGGGGACCGATATAGATGTCTCCATGATAGCAAAGTGGTGCCTGGGTTTGGAGGTGCGGTTCAAGAGTGGTCCGGTTCCTCAAACCGCTCCATTTACAATTTGCCAACAAAAATGCACTTGTCTTTTGTTAATAGGCCAATCAGGAAAGGGTCTGAATGGAAGCATCCTGTAGCCCAAAGGGTAAGGCTACATTTATAAAGCTCAGAACCGTCCTGCACACTTGTCCAGGGATGACCTTTCACTTGTCCTCAGCAGTGAGAACTGTGCGTCCCTGAAGGCGTCCCAGGTCACCGGTATTACTTACATCTGGGAAAGTGCTCAGCTGTACGTAGTTGGCAACCCCCACAGGAACATGTGCCAGCCAGGTGAGGTTGTGTGTGTATCATACCTCCTGTAGAGTTGCCCTGTCTGGGTGTACCTGCTGCACTGCCCACCCAGGGAACAGAGCACAGGTTAGAGTACACATACACTATCCGGTCACACATTCTCACACAGACAGCCAAAAAGATTGGTATCTGGTGGAGAACTGGTAGGGAAGTTTCTCTGAGTGCAGCCCGTTTGCACAGTTATGCTGCCATGGAAACTCTGAGAATGCCTGTGAGGGCATCACTACCCAGTGAGGTCATATATGGAACCTTTGACTTGAGGGGCAGGCTTGAGGAGGAGGGGCAGTTTTGTGGAGGAGAACAGGGTAGAGGCAAAGGTACTCTGCCTCGCCCCTCACCCCTGGGCCTCCCCACCCATGCCCTAGTGTAGTAGACACCCCACGTGGGGTGTGCCAGTGGGCTGGCACAGCCGCAGGGGCCACAGGAGGGCAAGAGAGACCCATATCCTGAGTTTGGCTTGAGAGACAAGATTAACGTAAGAGACAGCTAGGTTGTATGGCACTGACCCTAAGAGGCAGAGATTTGTGTGGCCTGGGGAATCGGGGAAGGCTCCTTGGCAGTCGGCCTGAAGGACAAGTGAGATTTGGACCCATGCGCAAGAGAGGGAAGACATTCCACTTTGGAAGAATAAAGGAAAAGACACACTCTTCTCGACCTTGTCGTGCCCCAAATATAAATTCATAGCACCCTCACATTTTTACAACTGAGGACTTAAAAAAACCAAGAGGTTAAGGGGCCTACCCAGTGTTACACATGTAGTGTGTACTGTAATTGTATGCTTAGGTTCTCTCTCCCTTAGAACACTAAAAGCATTTTAAGGACAGAGACCATGTGTCTTTTGTTATCCCTCTATTTCCAGCACCTAGCATTATGGCACATAATATTTGTTAAATTTATTTGTTGTCTTAGGGAAGGTGAACTGGAGATCTGAAGAATCAGGAAGCCTTATTTCTCATTTACATACCTTTTTATAATTCTTGTGGTTCTTTGATATGGCAGTCCCTGGAAACTAATACACCCAGGTACAACTTTTTAAAACTTTTTATTTGGAGATAATAATAGACTCACAGGAAGTTGTAAAAATAATACAGAGAGGTCCCACATATCCTTCACCCATTTTCCCCCAATGGTTACCAGATGCTTTCAGACCAAAGAATAGAAAAAATTAGAATATGAGATGTTTTAAATTCTTGCATTTGTACTTTTTTAAGTGGTTTATTTTTCAACTTTTCTGTCTTGTTTCTAATTTAAAAGACTATGAGATATATCCCCTCTTTTTTTGGATTTCCTTCCCATTTAGGTCACCACAGAGCATTGAGTAGAGTTCCTTGAGCTATATACAGTAGGTTCTCATTAGTTATCTATTTTATACCTAGTAGCAATAGTGTATATATGTCGATCCCAATCTCCCAATTCATCCCACCTCCCCCACTTCCTCCCTTGGTGTCAATACGTTTGTCCTCTACATCTGTGTCTCTATTTCTGCTTTGCAAATAAGATCATCTATACCATTTTTCTAGATTCCACATATAAACATTAATATATGATAACTGTTTTTCTCTTTCTGACTTACTTCACTCTTTATGACAGTCTCTGGCTCCATCCACGTCTCTACAAATGACCCAATTTCATTCCTTTTTATGGCTGAATAACATTCCATTGTATATATATACCACATCTGTTTTATCCATTCCTCTGTCCATGGACATTATATGTATACATATAGCTGATTCACTTTGCTGTACAGTAGAAATTAACACAACACTGTAAAGCAACTACACTCCAATAAAAATTAATTTTTTAAAAAATTAGAAAAATAAATAAATAAAAAGAACTTACAGGAATAAAAGGCATTGAAGTTAAAAAAACAAGCAAAACAAAAAAACAGACTATGAGAGATTTCAAGCATGCCATTTCAAGCTACCATGTCCCTAAAATAGCACATGCAGATATAAATAACCTTTATTCTCAGTAAATGGAAAATATGACTTAATATGATTCTACAGAATTTTGAATAGATGAATTCAACATATAGGTGTGAGCCTTGTTTTTTAGCCTAATTTGCATAATTATTCTCATGTTTTTTGTTTCTCATTTAGTTGATGTAGTTTAGCATCAGTATTCTTTAGGTTTCCTGTCATCAGCCATTCATTATGGGCATTAATTAAACACTGTACATATCACTAAGAATACATATTTTTTAAGCTGTATAATGGTGAAACTATCATGAAAGCTAAAGTTTGAGGTTGTGATAAAAAATTGAAGCCAGATATTTAGAAGGTCTGCAATAAAAAGAATCTTAGCATTTAAATGAGTTTAGAAGCACTGAAATACAGGAATCAGCAGATCAATATTATACTATCTATCTCGAAAAGAAATGAAAGAAGGTGTGTGGAAAAACAGCACTCTCATTTGTCTGCAGAAAAAGAAAGCTGGAACAACCTCAGTGAAGGTCAATTCAACAATACAAACCAAAATTACAAATGAACATAACTCTTTTGTCCAGCAGTTCAGCTTCTAGGGCATATATATGGATACACTTACACATGTATGAAATGACATATGTAATGATTACTTATTGCAGCATAATTTGTAACAGTAAATATGTGGAAACCAGCTAAGTGTCCACCAATGAGGGGTAAATTATGGCATATCCATCATTTAAAAAAAAAAAGTTGAGAAAGCTTTTTATGCATTTTTATGGAAAGATATCTGAAATAGATTACTAAGTGAAAGACAAGCAAGGTGAACAGGTATATACTGTAATACTAATTAAATAAAAGTAAGAGACATAATATACACCCACATGTATTATTTATTTTGTATTTAAACCTATTAACCTTTTATTGAAGTGTAACATATATATATATACAGAAAAGTGCACATTGTGTAACCTCAAAGAATTTTCATAACTGAACATACCCATGCAACTGGCACCAAGAGTCTAGGTCCTAGATCAAGAAACAGAACATTTCTATCACCCCAGAGGCCTCATCCTGTCCCTTCTAGTCACTATGACCACTCTACAAGAGTAGACATTACCCTGATTTCTAAAAGCATAGGCTAGTTTTGCTTGTTTTTGTACTTAATAGGAATTGACTCATAAAATGTATACTCTTCTGTGTCTAGCTTTTTCATTCAGTATTGTATTTGTGCAATTCATCAATATTGCACACTGCTCAATATCATTGCTGTTTAGTATCCCACTGTGTAAAAAAATGGGCCACAAATCATTTACCCATTCCACTATTTATGGATATTTGGGTAATTTCCAGTTTGAAGCTATTATAAATAGCACTACTATGAAGTTTCTAGTATATGCATATGCATGTCCACATACCTAGGCAAGGAATTGCTGAGGATCTGCATATCTGCAATTTTAATAGTACTGCCATACAGTTTGCAAAAGTGATTGTACCAATTGACACTCCCACCAGCAATGTGCAAGAGCTCCAATTGTTACAAAACCTCACCCACACTTGCTATATTCTGTCTTTTTAATTTTAATTATTCTTGTATTTGTGTAGTGATATTGCACTGTGGTTTTAACTTGCAGTTCTCTAATGACTGATGAGGTCGAGCACCTTTTCACATGCATTTACTATTTGCTATTTAGATATACCCTTGTGTGAAGTATCTAGGTGTTTTGCCTAATTTTCTATTGAATTATCTGTCTGTTACACTTTTAAATTTTGAACCGTGTGAATACTAATTTTTAAAAATTTTAAAGTAATGTAATTAAAATATACATAAATTTTATAGTGCTCTATGCTGCATGTTCTCTCCTTCGAGATTTATAATATACTAGTATTTCAGAAGCTCTAAAAAGTCTTAAAATTTTCACCACAGAACAGTCGGAGAAACGCTGTTTCCATTCTTGTCTAATTTTTAGCTTTCATGGAATTAATAATTGCTTCCTTTTTCTACTTGCTTATATTTTTAAGTTCTCTCTCGAATTTTATCACGTATTTCATTAGATCTATCAAACATCTATCAATATAACTACCCAAATAGTCAAAATTAGTAATCTAAATAAATTCAATTACACTAACCAGTCTTTCTGCTTGGAGTCTGCCATCTTCCTTCTCTGGTGAAAACGACTGCTCTCTAATTCTGCCACATATCTTTCACCCTGGAATTTCCCGTCACATTCTCCTGGTCCTTTTTTCTGGATCCCACATCTTTCTCTTTCTTGTCTTGCTCTCATGTTTCGTTGGAGCACATCCTCTAGTAACTTTCCCTTAAAAAAAAAAAAAAAGGTGGACGGATGGATGGAAAATAAATGTTTTCATCCTTGTATATGTGAAAATGTTTTTATTCTACTCTTACTCTTGATGGATAGTTTGACTATAGGATTCTAGGTTGGAAGTTATTGTCTTACAAAACTTGAAATTTCACTGTAGTGTTTTAGCATAAAAGTGTTATTGTTGAGAAACCCAATGCCATTCTAATTCTCATCCGTTTATTCCTGCTCCTTCCATCTGAAAACTTTTAGAATCTTCTCTTTATTCTTAGTGTTCTGATCTTTTTAATGGTGTGCTTTAACATAGGTCCTTTTTCAGTCACTGTGGGTAGCTGGTGGGTCCTTTAAATATGAACATCTTTGTCTTTTGGTCCTGGAAGAAATTCTTGAATTATTATTTTGATCATTTCCTCCCTTCTTAATTTTTGTTCTCTTTCTCTAGAATTCTGTTTGTAAACTGACTGGATGAATGAATGAATGAATGGGGTTCTGAGCACTCTTTGTAGCAAAAAGCTTATTAAGGAATGAACCACAGATTATCAGACCATATCTTTAATGCTAAGTATTTCATTTTAAATTATCAAATTTTAAAACACACTCTTTCATTACAGCTTCCATTTATTGTAAAATGTAACACTGCTACTCTCATTTCAGGCAATACAAAAATACAGGAAGCACTGATTTTCTGTAGGCAGAAATCCCTGATTGAAGTCAGGCATTCCCTATTACTTTTGCTTTAGAATTCATTAAATGCCTAGCATGGACTTGGTATTGTGTATAGTATTTGCACCACACTTTGCAAAATAGCCATTTCAGGTGTAGAAAAGTGTTTGTTTAAGGTAAAAAGATCTTTGCAGTCTTTTTTGGTTGGCATTAAACACCGCATTCTTCCCAGATCTACAAGAAAGAAATGTTTGCAGTCTTACCTGGAATCAAGGGAGGGACTCTCTCACGGTTACTTTTCAATCTCTGTCTGTAATTATGGACGTCAGGAGAGAAAAAAAAAAGTCAGAAAAATAGGTCCCTAGTAGAGAAGCACTCAACAGGAACTAAACATCTGAACGTTTAGACAGGATTAAACTCTGACAGGGCTTATCAGCCACCCCCACACGACTGAAGTAGTTGGAAGTGAGGTTAGACTGGAGTCCAGGTAAGCAAGTGAATCTACACCCCTACCTGACTCACCGGGCTGAGAAGCGCGGAGCCCTAGTAAGTCACCACCGCACGTCCTCAAAGGGCTTTCCGCGCAGGAAATGGCAGCTGCCACACCCACCCCGCTACCTCTGTCTGGTGTTTGGCGACTCCCGGAAGACGCGCCGATGGGACCAGGGGAGATTCCTCCTGGGTGGGAGGGTCCGCTGACTGAGTGTGAAGCTGCGGAGAGGAAATTTCCCCACAAGAAAACCTTTCCAACCTTGTGGGTTGCGGGGAGAGAAGACAAATTGAGCGCCCCTGGCTCACTTCCCCACTCCCAAGCCCCCGCCCGAGCCCCGCCGGTGTGGCACACGTCGTCTGGTCGCCACAAGGCGGAGATCTCGGGCCTGAGGCCGAGGCCGGAGCCTTGCTGGGAGGATCGCGGGCCACTCATCCCCGCCTCGGCATCCGCCGCTGACGTCGCGTGAGAAGTCTGGGGAGGGAGGAGCTCCGAAAGGCGGGCTCGGGTGGCTGGCAGCGCCTGGGAGGGCCAGGTCGGAGAGAGGAAGCTCCTCCCCCGTGCGCCCCGCCGCCGCAGAGTTGACCAGTCTCTAGAAGAGAAGAGTCCGCTCCGGCTCCGGATAAGCAGCGGCTTGGCGTGCGCTGCGCGGAGAATGGACGGCCTCGTGACCTCATGTCCGGCAGGCTGTAGTGCCTGCCGAGCCGGCTCGCGCAGGGGGTGGAGCCGCGGGAGCGGCGGGCACTTCCGGAATCGATCGGCTGCTTGAGTGCCCGCGCCACCCGCTACCATGAACGAGGAGGCCATCTGCAGCGTCCTGCCCACCATCCCGTACCACAAGCTCGCCGACTTGCGCTACCTGAGCCGCGGCGCGTCCGGCACCGTGTCTTCTGCCCGCCACGCAGACTGGCGCGTTCGGGTGGCCGTGAAACACCTGCACATTCACAGCCCGCTGCTCGACAGGTAGGGCGCCCTGGCGGCTCCACCGCGGAGCCCCGAAATCTGCGTTCCCCACCCCACTGGCTCTAACCCCCGGCAAGCGGGCTCTGAAGCCCAAGCGACGGTGACCACTTGGGATCGGCCGCACACCTCGTCACCTCTAGGCAGCCGTTCAACGCTTGGGCTAACATGGTGGGGAGAGCAGGCTTCTCTGGAGATGCAGCAATCACGTTTCTTTTCACTGCCCTCTCCTTTTTTTCTTACTCCTGGGCCTCCTTTCTCCAGACACCAAAAATCAGCAATCACAGCCCAACTCTAAACGTCCTCTTTATTGAAGTTGGGTTCTGTTTGCTTTGTTTTTCCCTTTTTTTTTTTCTTTTTTGAAGTCGAATTCTAGGGCTGCACTGCCCAATAGGTAGCTCTTAGCCATAGGTGGCTATTAACTTTTTTTAAAAGTGGCTATTAGAAAATTTCAAATTGTATATGTGGTTCACATTATATTTTTATTGAACAGCACTGCTGTAGAGTCTGGGACGTTTTGGTTTGGGCTTTTTGTTGTTTTTGGTTTACACATGTAGGCATGAAAGTTTAGATATCAAACTCAATTTAGTTTCTCCTCTTACCGTCACAGGGAAGGAAGCCTGTCTCTAGAGGAAACTTGTATTATTTTTGCTAACAATAAACTGAAATCAGAAAGCTGTTAAATGACCCAAACTTTTGAATGTCTCTCCCATCCTGGACCAAGTTTAGTGCAATGTCCAGATTTCAAGGGAAGGCTAGATTAGTTCCTGTTTCCAGAAAAACCTTTCAACCGTGTATATTAATCAGTGAGTCTAGTCACTAGTCTTGTGTATTTTCCTTCCAATAGGAATTTAACTAGGCCCTGCATTCAATTCTTAGTGAGTTAACATCCATGACTGCAACATTCTCCTCTCCTCCCCCTATATCTAAAGTGAAAATACATCATGCTAGATGCCTGATTAGCTAGAGGCTGTCAGTATCCAACAGCAGATAAATTCCTCAGCTTCAGCCCTGCTAATGGTATTGACTTTCATCTGCCTGTGGCTTTTACTTGCTCTCTTGCTATCAGGCTTGGATGGGCTAGATCTCACAGTAAGTTTGAGACACCTCTAGAAATTGTTCCCGCTTCTTGTGTACCATAATCCTGATTTAGTGATATACAGGGTATATTTACCCTGGGTCTTGAATTCTGTGGAGCAATTACTGGGAAATTATGTGTATGTAGTCAACTTTGAAGGGTGGTGGTTGATTAGAGAGGGTAGATGTATTTTAGAATCAACTATTAAAATATGTGGAAATCTAGCACTGATGGACTCCTTAGGTATTTTAAAGGAGATTGATCCTCCCATTTTGGATGCTGCTTCTCAAGATTTTAATTTATCTAAGTTTTGTGCCATTTGGGGCCAAGAAATGAAGGGAGTTCCCTCTCGTGCTCATTAACAATTTCATAATCTAAAATTCTTCACTAAATCGGGTGGGAAATTAATTCTGCCGTCAAAGACGCCATAAGGACCAGTGCAACACTCTGGCATTACTGCATCACATTTTTTCTTCCACTTGTTTCCTAGAATGTTAACATTAGCTGTATTTATGTAGTCTGAGCATAGGACTGGGCTCTGCAGTTGACTCACAGGGTGTCTTATGTCCTCACTTATGAAGTGGGAATAACAGATACATGTACTTCTTGGGCTCTGGTGTGGATAATGTTTGCATTGTTCTTTGAGATCACAAAAGAAAACTAAGTTTATGTGCTGTAACATGTTCTTATTTTAGTGATTGGTGAATTATTCTCTGTAACCTGACTTCTGCCCATGAGAGGACCTTCCCCAGCAATCTCCCAACGCCTTATGAATAGGTGAGTCTGATAGGTTGTTCAAATACCTTGTGTAAACAGTGTAACTGTTTTGTAACTGAAATTTGTTATGGGTAATTTTGGTAATATGTCTGTAAAAGCTGTTTTACATTTTTATTTTTTTAATATAAAAACCTAGTTTTAAACTGTGTTGGCTTTTTCTGTTTTCCCACTCATTCTTCCTGAAATCTGACTTCAAGAATTTTCCTTCTCTGATTAAGCAGTGAATGGAAAAAACAAAGGCTTTAGCGTCCCACAATTGCAATTCAAATCTGACTCCAAATCTGCCACTTATTGTTGGCATGACCAATAGAAATTATTAATTTATGTGAGCCTTCGTGCTCTCATATATAAAGTAGGGGTAATGAAACCAACTGTAGTAAAGTGGCCAACAAATAATAGGATCACAAGAGAAGGAAGAATGCATCATACTCTTCATGGGAGGGGGAATTAGTACATTAAGTATCAATAAGATATCCCCTAGCATGCCCTCTCTATAATTCTTTCTCAGAGTATCCAGGAACCTTCCCAGCAAAGGTGCTACTCAATAACTGTCTTGTTGACCTACATTTCATGAGGCAAATACAGACCTGTTTCAGCTTAGGAAATATAAATTTAATTAAAGCAGGTCTCACAAACTGGTAAAATGGGTTGCCTCACAGTTGGGATATTAAGTGGCTGAAGAGCAGGGAGAAGAAGAGAAACTCTTTTATGCATTCTTGTAATTCTTGAATTTTGAAACATGTAAGTATATTACCTCTTCAAAACATAGATGACTAAGATGTTTTTGCTTTATTTTGCTTATTGTTTGTTTTTAAAGGAGGCTTCATAGTCTGGTCTGGAATGTCTGTTGCTTTTCTTATTTCGGCAGCCATTCATCAAGAGTTTGGGTGGTTTAAGCACCAACTAATCATCACTGTTTACCTAATAAGCTTCTCCTAGAGACAGTTCTCTTTCTATTACTGCTGCTACCAATACCAAATCGTCCATGGAAAAAAATTGGTGACAAATGCAGTTCACTTCATATATATGTACACACACACATACGTATACACACACATACATACACACACATATACACATATATATATGTATATACCTCCCTTAGTCAATCAGGTCAATCAGTCAGCCACCAGAGCCTGGGTATTCTATTCAGCTAGTGTTTTTCTTTCTATTTACACTGCAACCTTTATAGTTTCAGACTCTCATTGCTTCACATCTTAACTAGTATTATAATCTTCTAATACCCGGCTTTCAAACTCTACCTCCTTCTGCTGATCCTACACCTTGCTGCCAAGTTAATCATCCTAAAAGTTTGTTCCACTCCTGTCGCTCCTGTGCTCAATAACCTGTAGTCACAACTCAGTGACTACCAAATCAAGTGTAAATGCTCTCACCTGGCTTTAAGGCTCTGAGATGAGGCCCTACCCTACCCTATTCACCTTCACTCCCTTTACACACGCTGTTACACATCCTGATTCATATTAAACAATTTGTCATTTTCCAGATATAGCCTGTACTTTAACTTCCTTGAGTTCATTTGATACACATCTATTAGACAAATTCTGTGTGCCAGGTACTGTTCCAGATCCTGGGGAGACACAGATGAAAAAGAAAGGCAAAATCTCTCCCATCTTGGGGAGGGACCACATATCTTGGATGCCCTTTTTCCAGTGGTTGAAATTCTATCCATCCTTAAGGTACTGTTGACATCTCTCTCTAAAGGCTGTAGCAACTCCCTTAGCCCAGATTTACTAGTTCTCTGAGCTCCCTATATTTATTTATTTATTTGCGTGCTTATTTACTTGTTTTTGATGGCGCTTATCATATTCTGCCTTATATTTTAAGTATTTGGTTTTCTTTTTTTGCTTTTCTTATTTTTTAACTTTATTGAGGAATAATTGACAAATATAATCATATATATTTAAAGTGCAAAACATGATTATTTGCTATACATATACATCATCATGGAATAATTACCAATATCAATATAATTAACACATCCAAAGACATACAAGTGACCAATAGGTATATGAAAAGGTGCTCAACATCACTAATCATTGGAGAAGTGTAAATCAAGACCACAGTGAGTACTTATTTTTCTTAAAAAGATTTCTGGACAGTTTGAGGTCACAGACTATGTGTTTTGTTTTTTGTTTTTTTTAAACTTACTAGTCTCCATAATGCTGAGCACAGTTCTTTATTCATAATAAATGTTCAATATTTATTTGTTTTATGAATGAAAAATCAAATGAACCTGGGATCCAGAGTTAGCCCAGGGATCCATTCTAAGCATTTACCTGTTCTCAGTGTCCTTTTCCTGTGTTCCAGTATATAATTTCTAAGCATTATTGACCCTTATGCAACTATTATCATCTAGTCATTAAAATCTACA
This sequence comes from Tursiops truncatus, assembly GCF_011762595.2. Classification (NCBI taxonomy): domain Eukaryota; kingdom Metazoa; phylum Chordata; class Mammalia; order Artiodactyla; family Delphinidae; genus Tursiops; species Tursiops truncatus. Next base: position 32,421,703 of record NC_047050.1, read on the forward strand.
ACATTTAAGTGTTTTAATATTCAGGATATTTAGAAAATTTTTACATGGTATGCAACCATAAAATTTAATATAATAGTCTAATCAAATTTGATCATTTTAATACAACATAAACTTAATGTAATTAGTTCAAGCACCTATCATTCTAATATAGACTTTATAAACTTAAACATGGTATTCTTTCCCTTTCCTGAGAAGAGTACAATAATAATCTGTATGTAGCACTTTTTTCTGTCAGTGGCTTATACAGGTATTTTGGTCTCTAAACAGACCTATGGAATATATAGGGTAGATATTATCCCAACTTTAAACACGAAGAAACTAAGAGAAGCTGCATAATTTACATGAGGTCAAAAGCTAATGAATGAAAAAATCCAGGATTAATTAATATTTATGGGCTTGATAATTGTGTATTTTTCCTTACTTTGAAATAATTATACGTTTTCTTTCTTTAGTGAAAGAAATGATGTCTTAAGAGAAGCTGAAATTTTACACAAAGCTAGATTTAGTTACAGTCTTCCAATTTTGGGAGTTTGCAATGAGCCTGAATTTTGGGGAATAGTTACTGAATACATGCCAAATGGGTCATTAAATGAACTCCTACATAGGGTAAGTATTATACATTTTCAGTCATTATAATTCTGTTATTCAACCTATATAGTACTTTCGTTTTACAAATGATCAGATTATTTAGGGATATATAGATGAATCAAAATAAGAATAATGAAAAACTTCACCATTTATGGCTTCTTTTGTGTTGTTAAAACTACTGTGGGGCTTCCCTGGTGGCACAGTGGTTGAGAGTCCGCCTGCGGATGCAGGGGACATGGGTTCGTGCCCCGGTCCGGGAGGATCCCACATGCCGCGGAGCGGCTGAGCCCGTGAGCCATGGCCGCTGAGCCTGCGCGTCTGGAGCCTGTGCTCCGCAACGGGAGAGGCCGCAACGGTGAAAGGCCCGGGTACCGCAAAAAAAAAAACCAAAAAACCAAAAAAACTGTGGAGTCAGACCCTGCATTCTAAGTGACCTAGATTATTTTGCTTAGGTTACTCTTCCTGAGGTTTACATTGAATTCGAATATCCACATGTATGTATATGTAAGAGAGGAACAGGAGAGAGAAAAGATAAACTCTGCACACCATACAATTTATTGTTAGTTTAAGCCAGATTTCATTTTATGTTAAAGACAATGTAGGGTTCAAATTAAATGTTAATAATACCAGTTCATAAAGTTCTGAATTAATAGACCAAATAAATCTGAGTATCAAATACATGAGCTTTTCCAATAATAGACAATGGCATGAGCCATGTACCTTTTTCCCAAGGTATCAGTTATCTGGCTTTAATTGTGAAGCCCATCAGTAAACAAATATGGCCCGGTTGTGGGGGGTGTCCTCATTCTCAAAATATGTGTATCCATCTATTGTTGTTTGCTTGCTCTCATATTACTAAGATTATCTCTAGCCTGCAGTTTCTGTCAAGAAATATTTTTAAAGAACTCGGTCTCTTTTGTGAGGGGTGCTTTAGTTAAAACTGAGTAGTAACATAATCTGTAAAATCTAGTCACTGAACACTCCTAAATTCTGATACATCACAGTGATCTATAAGCAAACAAGAGAGAATGGGTGCCACTGTCACCACTCATGGAGTGACTTCCTCTGTATTTCGGGATACAACACATTCTGTTTGTGACAGGACCATCTGAAACAAAGGCAGAGTAAAGTAACTAGTGTCAGTGTATAAGATTTGTGTAACCAACACAGCAAGTAAGATACAAATACTAATTAAACACAGTTTCCTTTTGTTAAATGAGTATAAGCATAAATTCTACTGTTGTCTTCCCATACCCCAGCACCACAGTAGATGCTCTGGTACCCAAATTTGGAGCCCATTAGAAATTCTAGAGCCTCCTACAGGGGGATTGCTGACTCCTGGAAGGAATCATAAAATACATAGTGAGCTCTCATCTACCTTCCTCTCCATGATCAAAAGCTTCCATATAGCACTATACTGCAGAGAGGCCTTGTTACTTCTTTAAACTATATAATTTTCAGAAAAAGTTACCTTTTTAAAGATTAAAAGATTCAGTTACTCAAGGGGATGGGAATCTGTGTATACAAGAGGAAGTAATGTTGAACATTTGTGTTTTGTGTTTCTTTTGGTGTCCTGTATTATTAGGTCAGGATTTATCTTGAAGCACGTTCCCCCAACCTCACAAAAGATTGATGAAAGAAATCAAAATACTATGTAAAGACAAGTATTTTGAGCCACTCCCCTGCCAAGTTAGTTAATCAATGAACTATAAGCTGACCCATCTGCAGAAAAAAAATTCTTAAGAACAGTTTTGAGCTCAGTGGAAGCATACTTTTTCATATTATTTAGTAAAATGTACCCAGTGGCATGGTCCCTGTTGATTCATAGTTGGATATTCCCAAATTATCTAATTTTTCTGAGTATGTTCATTCTCCTGGGAAGCTGTATTAACTTTTATGTTCAGAAAACATTTAAGAAAGTTCAGATGACTGTCACTTGTAAGTACCAGGAAATAGAAAACATTACATTTTTAATGTTTCTATGTTATATATACTTAGAAATGAAGATGATTTTTGTCTCCTTCACAAAAGCAAAACTCCCAAATGCTAATTTTTCAAGCTGAAATGCAAGTAAATATATGATTTAAAAATATGAAGTATTAATGCTTAGTAAGTAAATGTATTATGGTCATAATTTTAATTGATGCAGTGGTTATCATCGTAATCAAGTATGGTTTTATATTAATAGGAAATTTAAAATATAAATTTTGAATAGAAACAAATTGTGTGTGTGTGTGTGTGTGTGTGTGTGTGTGTGTGTGTGTGTGTGTGTACACATTCATGGGCACAAGTTATTTGATAAGAAGCCATAGAATGGGAAGATGGGTATGAGTATAAATACATGTCTGGGTATTATACAGATAAAAAATAATTTAAAACTGTCTCAACTGAAGAAAGACCCCATACCATGTAGTTGCATTACCAGTATAAACTAAAAGGAAATATCAGTACTGTAAAGTCATTATTTTCTCTAATAATTGAGGAAAGTAAGATACAAGGATGTTAAATAACGTCAAATTGATAATATAACAAAATGAGTATTTTTTGCCCTGAATTTAGTTATACCAGATATTTAGTTTAATACTATATTTCCTCATGGAATATTTCATTTTCTAAGTGGAAATAAATTTGGCCACTGATTTTAGTTTTGTTTCTTTCCACATATATGAGGAAAAATGAATATCCTGATGTTCCTTGGCCATTAAGATTTCGTATTCTGCATGAAATTGCACTAGGTGTAAATTACCTGCACAATATGAATCCTCCTCTACTTCATCATGACCTGAAGACTCAGAATATCTTATTGGATAATGAATTTCACGTTAAGGTAGTTACTTTTTTTAAAAAAAAAGCTTATCTGCATCCTTGTGTTTAATAGTTTTAAAGACTTTTTAGTTATTTCTTCTATCTTACCAATTTAATATCTCTGCCTTTTCCATAGCCCCTAATTCAGTGCCACTTCTTCCTGCTGCAGTGAGTTAGTTATTCCTAGACTACAGACATTGGTAAAATTATGGTTCAAAATACAGTCATTCTGTTCTTAATTTAAATTGTCGATTATACCTTTGTTAACTTTTCATTTTGAAATTATTGTAGATTCATAGATGGTTGCAAAGATAATACAAAGGAGTCCCATGTACCCTTCACCCAATTTCTGCCAGTGGTTACATCACATATAATTATAGTACTATTTCAGGACCAGGAATTTGGCATTGGTACAATGCATGTATATAGTTCTGTATCACTTTATCATGTGTAAATTTGTGTAACCACCACAGCAATCAAGATATAGCACTACTCTGTCACAAGAAAGATATCACTTATGCTACCCCTTTATAGTCATACCTTCTCCCCTCCATCATACCTAACTACTGTCAACCACTAACCTGTCTTCCATCTCTATAATTTTGTCATTTCGAGAATACTATATGAATGGAATCATACAGTGTGTGATATTGTGAGACTGCTTTGTTCACTTAGCATAATACCTTTGAGATCCATTTAAGTTGTTGCTTGTGTCAACAGTTGGTTCCTTTTTCATTGGTGAATAGTATTCCATGGTATGGGTGTACAAAAGTTGTTTAACCATTCAGCTGTTGAGAGATATTTTGGTTATTTTTAGTCTTTGGCAATTACAATAAAGCTCCTATGAACAGTCCTGTGCAACTTTTTGAACAAACGTAAGTTTTCATTCCTCCTAGGTGAATGCCCAAGAGTGTAACTGCTTGGTCATATGGTAAGCATATGTTTAGCTTTTTAAGAAACTACCTAGCTCCTTTCCACAGTGGCTGTACCGTCGTATATTCCACCAGCAATGTATGAAAGACCCAGCTTTTCTGCACCCTCACCAGCATTTGGTATTCTCATAGTTTTTTATTCTAGCATTCTAATAGATGTATAGTGATATAGCACCATGGTCTTAATTTTCATTTTCCTATAATGTTGAATATTGTTATTTATTTATTTGCCATCTCTATATCCTTTTCAGTGAAACATCTCTTCATATCTTAAGACCATTTTCTACTTGGATTCTTTGCTTTTATACTATTGGGTTTTAAGAGTTCTGTATATTTTTTAGATATAAGTCCTTAATCAGATATGTAGTTTGCAAAAATTTTCTGCCAATCCAAAGTTTGTTCTTTTCATCCTTTTAACAGGGTCTTTCACAGAGCAAAAGTTGTAATCTATTTCTTTTATGATCATGCTTTTGCTGTCATGTCTAAGCACTCTTCACGAAGCCACAGGTATTGCAGATTTACTTCTATGTTATCTTCTAAAAGTTCCATAGATTTATGTTTTACATTTAAATCTGTGATCTGTTTTGAATTAATTTTTTGCATAAAGCATAAGATTTAGATACCTAAAGGCACCAGAGCAGTAGTGATTTCAGTTACCCTATATGTAACTGATGACAGCAAATAAAAGGTAGTTGCTGAGAAATTAATACTAAATGTAACTCACTTTATTTTTACATAGTATTTTGCTACACTTCAAATAATATACATAATTGAAGATTATTATAAGTATCCAAAAATGTTCAAATAAGTAATAAGGAAGTTGGAACAATAGAAAAATAAATATAAAAAGTGTGAGAAAAGTTAAGTGAAAAAATAAACCTTTATTGAAGGCACTCCCTCTGCCTAGAATAAAATGGAAGGAAAAGGAAGAGAGAAGCAAGCTGCTGCCTCAATACTACTTAAAAAAAAGAGACAAATCTATTCATCAGTTATAGAACCATACAGGTAGAAGTGACCTATTCTAGTCCCCTAATCAGCTGGTCCTCTGAATCCTCACTACAACAATCCCTCATCTCCCAAGGCAGTTACCCTGTGACAAGAGAGTGTTTAAGCTCCGTAACTGAATGACTGTGACATTTTTTTATACGATCAGTCAAAACTCCTTCTCTGTTGCTTCCACTCATCGGTCCTAGTGATAAAGTGAGTTCAAAGTCCAATTTTATTTCCACCTGACAGTGCTTCTGAGATTTGAAGTTAGCTATAATCCCCTTACTTCTCACATACACTTTTCCCTTTACACATCTTTAGTTTCTTCAGCCAATTTCCTTATTACATAGGTTTTAATCCCAGGTGCTATCTAGATGCATCTGTGTTTAAATCTCTCTTAAATTTTGATCCTCAAAACTAATCCAAATACCCATATATACCTAACACAAGTTTGTGTGGCCAACACATTAGTGAGGTCAAACAAACCAAAATGTCAGAGTTTGGAGCAGAGAAAGGTTTATTGCAGGGCCAAGCAAGGAGAAGAGGTAGCTCATGCTGAAAAAACCCTAACTACCCAAAGGGTTTCAGCAAAGCATTTTTAAAGGCAAGGTGAGGAAGGGACACACCTTGGGTATGTGGTCAGCTCTTGCACAAATTCTCTGATTGGTTGATGGTGGTCAATCCTTAGGTGCTAGAAGGTCTGGGGATTACATGCCCATGATCATCAAGTAGTTAATTTCTTCCATTTGTTGGTGGTTTTAGCATCTGAAAAACTCAGGAAATATGCATCAGATACTATTATCTAGGTACTTTAGAGAGGAGCTAAAGCAGTAGATATGTGGGGGGAGGTCTGTCCCAGGAAGGCCTCATAGGGTCCTGGTCAGTTACACCCTTGATGTGGTGTGATAAATGTAGAATCGTCCTTAAATACTTTACTTCGTATTCATAGTTCCTTACTAATTCGTCTTTTGGGGGGCAGTCCTATAACAACATTCAAGTTGGGCTCAGTGTCAACAAAAAACACTGAGAGGTTTTCTTTCTTTCTTTTTTTTTAATGTATTGTTACTTAAGTCATGTCTCCTTGTCATGTACTTCACAGGATATTTTCATCAAAGTTTATCTTGTTAGATTTGGGTGATAACTTCAGCTCTTAAGACCTTTTTGAATGTTTTTTCTGTAGTCCAAGGATTTTTAACTTTGTCCTCCAGCTTTGTGTCATCTTCAAATTTAATTAGCTGCTTTTTTGTATCTTCAAGTCATGATTAACTATTAAGCAGTACAGAGCTCAAATCGGAGCTACACAACATGGTCTGAAAACCTCCTTTTAGGTCAATATCAATCCTTTTATTAATTAGGGCTTTTGGAGAATAAGCATTCATTTTGTTTGGAATACTCCTAAAAGAGCTGTTATACAGCCCATATTTCTCCATTTTTTTCCATTAGAATATTACAAAAGTCCTTGCTTGACTGCTTTCCCAGGTGTCCTTGTTACCAAGTCCAAGTTCATACTGCTCACTGCAGGACAGGGCCAGTAAATCAACAGACGAGGTGTTGGGGCAAGGAATAGCAACTTTATTCAGAAAGCCGGTAGACCAAGAAGGTGGTGGACTAGTGTCCCAAAGAACCACCTTACCCCAGCTAGAATTCAGACTAAAAGGGGAGAGGATGTGGTTGGTTGTTGCAAATTTCTTGGACTCCTTTGTTCTTGCAGCAGTCCATGTAGGTCAGATCTTGATGTTCCTGTAAACGTCCAACAAGGCAAATGTAATTGTCTGTTCTGTAACTTTTTATCTCTGTATGATTAGAAAAGTGTTATACCCTTAAAGGTCAGAGCCTTGAGAATGGGCTGTCTTGTATATTTCAGGCTATAGGCAACATTCTTAACTTGTAGCAAAAGCAATAGAATACGAAGGTTACAGTAAAAGAAACAGATCCAATATGGAGTCAGATTTATTCTTCCTTGTTACATACTCATGACTTACTCCCTTTCCTTTTCTTCCTCATTATCAGAGTGGCTTTCCCTGACAACCCGCCTAGTTCCTCTGTATCCTCATACCTTGATTAATGCTTCTCCATAGTATTTTTCACCATCTTACAAAACATTTTTTATTAATATGTTTATTGACCGTCTTCCCCAATTATAATATAATAAGCTTCACAAAGACTAAAATGTAGTCTGTTTTATTCACTGCCACCTGCTTAGCATATGCCGTATAGAAGCATTCAATAAGTAGTTGTTGAATGAACAAATGAATGAATTCCAGATCTTCTATATATACCCGATAGGTCTGATAATTTAATAGTCAAGGATATTATTAAAGTACCTCAGACTGTTTTATAATATACAAACTGTTTTAACGTTTACTCTTTGACAGTAGTCCTACTGACAAAAAAGGAAATGAAGTCTGTCATTCCTTTATTAAGTATTTGTGGAGCAACAGTGTTGTGCTAGACATCCCAAGTACTTGGGATATGTCGCATGAGGTCTGAAATTGATCACTGGGCTAATATAATTTTTCATTAGTTCTTTCTGGCTCTTTTATCAATTACTCATAAAGTAACCCTTTCATTAAATTTTTAAACCTGGGATTAAGGGTAGTCTCTGCCAATATATAGATTTGCAAAATCAATATTATTTTCCCTTTTTAAAAATCAGAATGACATTTGCTTTTCTCGTATCCTGTAATACCTCTCCATCACCATGGAGGTATTTGCGAGTATTCTAACTAAACCTGAAATATATGTAAAATGACCTGAGATTTGTCCTTTATAAACTTTTCAACCTCCTTGGACTTTATTTTCTTCATCTCAGTCCAGAAACTATTCTTGATACAGAAAACAGAAGCAAAGTAATAGGTGATGATGATCCCTACTTTCTCTTTTTCATTGATCAGTAGGGTAGCCGTGGTCTTTCTTTGAAATAAATAGAATTTAAAATAGTTTGGCTTTGTGTGTTTTTTTTAAACTTTTATTAGCTTTAACACATACAAAACTGTGACCTTTCTAATACTATTCTTATAAATTATGATACTCTTTTATATGCATCCTGTGTGTCTCTACTTTTTATTTTATAAATGTCCCTTAAAAGTCAAAGTTTACCAGTGACTCATGAAAAAGTAACAGTTACCTGATCTACCTATCTTCTTGGAAGGGCCTTTAAATGAAGTGCAAAAAATCTTTTAAAATACTTAATGAAATTAAATGGAAACACACCTTGCTACAGTTTTTTGAAGTAAATTTTTATACTGGAATGCTAACCAGAAACATAGTATCTAAAAGAAAAATATACTACCAATTAAGATCAACCAGGACTTTTCTACTTTAAAAAGAATACATTCAATTTGTTTATCTGCTGGTCAGTATCAATTAGTGCACCTTAAATACAAATGAACCTGTGGTAGGCTTATTTGAAATAAATGTTTATATGTACCATGTTTGATTTCTCAGCTATTCTGTCCATCATGTGTGGAACTTCTAAGAATACTTAAAGTTATTCCTCATAGCTTCTTACTGATAACTTTATAAATTTACAGACATGGATAGTACTATATAAATGAAAATAGCTATTCTGGTAGGGTAATAAGACTATGGATGATTTTTATGAATAGTGTGTTTTAATTTCCTCTAGTATTTTAATCTTTTTTTAAATTGAAGTATAGTTGATTTACAATATTATGTTAGTTTCAGGTGACAGCAAAGTGATTCAGTTTTATATATTTTTCAGATTATTTTCCTTTATAGGTTATTTTGAGATACTAAATATAGTTTCCTGTGCTAATACAGTAAATTCTTGTTGCTTTCATCATCTTTTTTAGCTAAAAAGAACCTTTACCTTTGAAATGCATGTTAAGATCTTGTATAGAATAGAAAAGTTCCTATCCTCTGTCTTCATTGCTGAATGATACCAGGACCCTCAAGAAATCATGGAACTTGTATTCCTCTCATCATATTCTTCACTTTTTTTTCTTCTCTGGAAGATCCAGATTTAATGAATCGTGTCTTTGGTATATGGTGTTTGCAATAGAGAAGGGGGACAAATATGGTTCCATGTGAAAGCCAAACTAAATTAGCTGATAAAGGGAATTCTGATTAAGTTTTCTAGGTGAGATTTAAGAACATAGGTGAAGACCTTAGGTGAAGTGAAAGGAGCACATAAGGAAGCAAGCTCAGAATACATTTTCTCCAGCACTGTATTCAAACCAGTATTTAGCCCAGTAGTTTGCAATTTGTGGGTCAGGTATAAGATGGACCACATCCCAGGTTTTGTTTTTGTTTTTTAACATTTCCCACTGTGGCACAGAAGTAAACTTTGCTTCTCATAGTAATGCTTATTATCCTAGCAGATGTGCAGCTGGAGTACTTTTTTTTGCTTTTAGAGAATGAGTGGGAGGAATAAGAGTTTGTAGTGGCAAGTAGAAGTAAGTAGGATATACGGTTCCCCAGAGTCTTAATACCACCTCAAAGTGTATTAAAGGCCCTGAAACTATGTACTGTGCTTATTAGTATTGTATGAATGAGAGCAATCTTTAGAGGCTTATTCCCATGTACAAAACATTAATAATACTAACACACAGGGGTCATTTACTATGTGTCAGATACTGTTCTGAGTGCTTCACTTAGAATAACTAGTTTAATATCCTCAGTACAACCCTGTGTTATGTTATTATCCCCAGTTTAAAGATGGGTAATCTGAGGCACAGAGAAATTAGAAAACTTGTCCAAGGTTGCACAGCTAATTAAGGGGTAGAAGTGGAATGTAAATCTAAGTAATCAAGGCTCTAGAACCCATGTTCCAGAACACATATTATATTGCCTTTAGAAATCAATCCAGCTTATCTTCATGTAGTGGCACCATGTTTCCTCTTGGTCTTTTCTAATTATTTTTCTTAGACTTACCCTTTTATTATGATACTGTATGAAGGATTCATATAGGCTACCCCCTCCCTTTTTGGAGTGGGGCCATAATTTTTTTTAATCTCAAATTCATCTAAACACTAAATAACTTATTTCTTCTCTTAAAGCTAGTGAACATTTTAAGAGTTAAATGTTTGAACCACAAATGGTGTGCTGGATAGAGCTCATTCCACTCTGTTGACTCCTAAATTGTGCCGTGTGAAGGTCTAAGTGATTTAAGTTAAATGTCTTCAGAGTTTTCCTATACTCTTTTGTTCACTAAATATTGTTTCTGTTCTTACATTTTTGTCTCCCTTTTAAAAAAAAACATTGGAACGTTTTAGATACTTAGTTATAAGATATTGTGTATTGATAGTATCTGCACAAAATTTACAAGTGAAGTAAAACTGTAAAGGACATATCAAAAGTACAGAATGTTTGTCAGTGATAATGCTTTAGGCACTCCTTGTCATGGACATAAATATGTTTTATATGCTAATTATACTATTGTTAACAGATATTCTTTTAGTGGTAGGCATAAATCATATAATAATGAGTTACACTATATTGGAATTTTACTTATTTCAAACTTTAAGGATACTATTTTTAGCACATTATAAATAAGAACATAGAAACCTGAGTTGTAAACAATACCCAGTGACAATCGTATTAGATATGACTAGTTTAGCAGTTTTGTGAGGTATAGGAAATTTTGAAAGCACATGATATAAAGCTACTTGTCACAAAAAGTGAAGTGTATATACTCATTCAGAATAAAAGGCAAAAATACTCCTGTTTAAGTTTTCAAAACTTAGTCTCTTTTAAAATTTGTAATATTATGCTGAACTTCAAGTCAGTTTATATTGCTTTTAGAGTTGTTGGGTTCAGCACTATGGAATCCAATTTGTTAAGAAACTAATAGACTATTATAGAAATAAAATATTAATATATGTAGCATTTACTCTGGTCTCATGTCTAAATATAATAAATATAAACAAAAACAATTCTTGAACTTTTTTAAAGAGAAAATTTAAAAATTCAATTACTCTTTTCCCTTCCAGATTGGCAGATCTTGGCTTATCAAAATGGCGCATGATGTCCCTCTCACAATCACGAAGTAGTAAATCTGCACCAGGAGGGACAATTATCTATATGCCACCTGAAAACTATGAACCTGGACAAAAATCAAGGGCTACTATATCAAGCATGATATATACAGGTACAGCATGTTACTTTTGCTCAGAGTTAACCTTGTCTAAAAAACAAGATTAATCAATCCGAATTTTGAAGCTACATTTTAAAAGTATGATTTTTATGCTTCTCTCATAAGTGTGGTGAAAATAGAGACAGTGGTTAATGTTTTTCATATTAAAGATGCCTTGCTTTGGGAGTTCCCTGGTGGCCTAGTGGTTAGGATCCCGGTTTTCACTGCCGTGGCCCAGGTTCAGTCCCTGGTCAGGGAACTGAGATCCCACAAGCTGTGTGGTGCAGCCAAAAAAAAAAATTAAAAATTAAAAATGTGAAAATAAAGATGCCTTACTTTTTTTTTTAATATTTATTTACTTATTTATTTTGTTGCAGCAGTGGGCTCCTTAGTTGCGGCACATGGGCTCCTGGGTTGCAGCATGCAGGCTCCTTAGTTGCAGAATGCATGTGGGATCTGGTTCTCTGACCAGGGATCAAACTCGGACCCCCTGCATTGGGAGCATGGAGTCTTAACCACTGCGCCACCAGGGAAGTCCTGATGCCTCGCCTTAAGCTACTTTTACATCCTTAAAAATTATTAAAGCATATCTTGTTGTCCTATCAATTTATAATATTCAAGGGTTTTTATGTGACCTTGATAGGTGGAGGGAAACAGTGCAATTAACATTTAACACTACCAAAAGAGACAGTACTTACACCAGAAAAAGAGTCAATAGAATAGGGCTACATGAGACAGCCTTTTTTATTGCTCTTTATTTTGTGTGAATAATAGAATCATGTAATTAAAGGGCATAGCTTATCTAGGTGTTAAAGAATCATCCACAAGTTATCCTTGCCTATAACTTCAAGTTCTTATTACAGTAATTTCCTAATTTTTCAAATTGAATTAATTCCCTTTCAAAATAAAACTGTATATGAATATTCATCATCTTGGTTCTATATAGTGATTCTTTAAGCAGCATTTCACTACATTATTACTTTAAAAAATGGTATCTCACAGTCAGCTTTTAAAATCAGTACCATTTTAGTTTATTATAAATAGTTTATAAAGTACTATATGTATATTTTTATCTTAAACAGCTATGCAGTTATCACGTGGGAAGTCTTATCTAGAAAACAGCCTTTTGAAGGTAAGTGTACTTTGACTTCCTTATTCTAGGTGACATCATATTGGTAAGTCATACTAAGAACTATCTGAATAAAGATCACTTATTTTAAATCTGCCTAACAGTCATTTTGTGGAAAACACACTAGAAAAACAACAATTTGTCATTGTGAATCCACTGTATGATGGAAAGTACTGGATTAAGGATCAGAAAAATGTGTAGATTCTTCTTGTTCTGATAGTAATTAACTCTATTATAAACCACTAAATCTCTTAAGTCCTCATTTTTTTTATCTGCAAACTAAGAATTTTGAATTCTTATTTCTAAGATTCATTCCAGCTATAAAATCGTTTGTATGAAAATTTAACTAGTGCTTTTTCTAAAGACCAGCAAATACTGAAGAATACTTTAAAAGTTTTCTGATAATATTGTCTCTTTCTTTATTTTGAGGTTCATTTAGGTCAGTTTGCTGTGTAACAACCTCAGAATCTCAGTAGTTTACAAACTAAACATTTTTCATTCACATTGGGTTATTAGTTGCTGTGGCCCTTCTTGGCTCTGCTAGGTTCTGCTCAGCTCTGCTGAGCTCTGTTTTACTCTGCTCTCTTCATACTCCATTGGCCAAATCAAATCACATGGCCAAGCCCAGAATTAAAGAGGTGAAGATATAAACTCCTCCCACGAGAGGCAGCAAGTCTGGCAATAGCTGGGATCTAAATATTCCTTTGACAGAAAGGGAAGTAATGAATTATCCCTAAGATTTTAAGATTCCCTCATGTTCATTTGGTTGGCTTTAGAATGTATTTAATATATTAAATCATAATATATTTCTAATGAATGAAATATATTTGTTTTGACAGAAGTCACCAATCCTTTGCAGATTATGTATAGTGTGTCACAAGGACATCGACCTGACACTAATGAAGAAAGTTTGCCATTTGATATACCTCATCGAGCACTTATGATCTCTCTAATAGAAAGTGGATGGGCACAAAATCCAGATGAAAGACCATCTTTCTTAAGTTAGTGTACAGTTTTAATCTGGGCCTTTTGAATTACAAAAATAAAAAATACGCTGTAAATAAAATATTCCTTGAACAACTACGAAAGTTAGCTGACAAGCTCAAAGTTTTTTTTTTCTAATTCAAAGTTGTTTTTATTTTATGAGATGAGATTGAAGTGGTAAGGAGAGGCTGTTGACTATCATCATAAAAAGGTTAGAAATTTATTCCAAGTACAATGGAAAGCCATTAAAGTGAGTTTTTCAGGGAAATAACATGATTAAATTTAGGTTTAGGAGATATCACTCACTGCTATGTATAAAATTGATTGGAGAAGGGCAAGAGTAGAATTTCCAGACCAATCCTGGAGATCAAAAAATCGGATAGAATTAAGATTTATTTCAGAAGTAGAATGAATCATCACCTAAATGTAAACATAGAAGAAAAACTTCATGATCTTGGGTTAAGCAAAGAGCTCTTATATATGACATCAGAAACAAGACCTATTAAAAAAATTCTTTGATAATTGAACTTCAAAAAAATTGAAAAATTTTACACTTCAGAAGATGCTATAGAAAATGAAAAGACAAGCTGTAGACTGGGAATCTTCTTTCCAACTAAAAAAAGAAAACCAAATATATTTTCCATTCAAAACTTATGTCTAGTGCTCATCAGCATTGTATTTAAAAAAATCAAAAGTTGCTATAATAATGGATTAACATCTTATCTCCCAGAACCATGTAATAGGGTGTGTGTGTGTGTGTGTGTGTGTATATATGTGTATATATATGTACATATATGTGTGTATGTATTGGCTTGGCCAAAAAGTTTGTTTGGCTTCTTCTATAAGATCTTACAAAAACCTGTACGAACTTTTTGGCCATCCCAATACATATCTCCTTTGTCCCCAGTGCCACTTCCAAACTATAATTTCTTCTCCATTCCCTAAAGACTCTAGCTCTTCTGAAGATCATGCCATTAGGCAGTACTTCTCTACAAACTTCCTGGGTTTTCCCTATTGTTCATTGGAGAACAATGGCTTTTGGCTTACTTACTTCTACATCCTGCATTGATCAGTGCTGCTGAATATTTGAGAGGAGTGCTCTGCGGATCTCTGGAGTTCTCTGTGTACTTCTCCTCTTTGGTGCTCTGTCCTATAAACTCTATCTGCCTCCGTCTACCCTAACTCCCAGCCCTGTCTCTTCAACTCTGAGCTTCCTCTGGGCCCCGCCTTACTTCTCTACCCTGTAGTATAGCTGGAAACTCTCCCAAGGCAGTTAGCTTGGGTAGTCAGGCTGTCATAAGGCTGACCTCAGTTGTTTCCTATCACTTAGAGATCACTGTCCTTTGTTGCCTGATATCTAGTGTCTTGAAAACCACTGTTTCATGCATTTTGTCTGGCTAATGGTTGTTTAAGGCAGGAGGGTGAATTGGTCCTTGTTTCTTCATCTTGGCCAGAAATGGAATTCATTGGTTTCTCTTTAAATTAATGGCTAAAACTAGGCACTAAACTCTACTTAGCAATTCTGTTATGTTTCTCAAATACATCTACTATTCCATTCTCATATATCACCTGTTCTTAAGTTGTGGTGCAGGGACCTCTGGAGGTGGGGTTGGTTCCTGAGACTTTTATAAGTGGTTCACAAAATCAAAACTTTTCAAAATAATAAATATTAAGGTATTGTTTTCCCTTTTTACTCTCATCCTCTGGAAAAATCTTTCCAGAGACTAAATTAAGTATGATGATATCATTGCTCCAACGGATAATGGAATGTGTTTTCATATACTCTGATGTGTTAAAATTTTCTGTTTTAATCTAATGTAGTAAATATCAATAGATATGACCAATATATACAAAAGCTCTTAATAATTTTGAAGAGTTCTGAGACCCAAAAGTTTGCAAATTACAGACTAGATGATCATCTTGTACTACTGTAGGAGATGCGTAAGTCCCATACTTCATGTTTCCAAAGTGAAGATGAAATTCCATTTCAATCCCTAAGAAGGAAAGCATGGGAGGAACATTTCTAGTCCTATCTGCCCCTCAGCACTCCTCCTCCTCATTTGTTAGTTTTAGAGAAAAAGCAAGCGTACTTATCTAGTCCCTTCTCAGTTTTCTCCTCCTTTTAGAAGTAAGCTTATCTAAAGGATGCACACATTTTATGCTTCCCCATATGGAAGCAGGTGAGGCCTGTAGCTGAGTGAGTAAAACTGTCAACTGAAGGTACAAAGTGTTACTAAGCCCATATGCTACAGATCTAAAAAGGGACAGATTCCAATTAGCTTTATCAGTAATAAAGGTGATGTTTTGATCATCATCTCTCATTATTGTGTGGCTTTTCTTAATAGATTCTGAACTTAGGAAGACAAGACAGGGGTAATGCATATTGTACCTTATCTTCCCTTCTTAAACCTCCTACACCCTATGTTCTGTATTTCTTTTGAGCTTTGAGAAAGTAGAAACCATGAGAGAGAACTCCCTCGTAGTTCCACTACCAGATCTATAAACTTAGTTGTACTTGACGTGTCTTTCCTGCTTTATCTCTTTTACAGTGGGAAAAAAGTGTTCTTACACAATTGTAAACAGTATTACTTGTGCTCTGGATGCCATTCCCTTACTCTCTTCAGCATTCTGTTCTTTATATTCTCTCTCTGCTCTTGCATTGCCAATCTCTGCCTGTCTACTGGATCGTTCATCTGTCATACAGATCTATGCTATTATTATATCCTGTCTTTATATAGGAAAAAAATTCTTGACCCCATATCATCCTTCAGCTACCACCTCATTTTTCTACTCCCATTTAGATCTAAACACCTTGTAGGAATTGTCCATACTTATTGTCTCTACTTCTTCACCTCTAATTCAATTTTTAACAAACTTCCATCAGTCTTCTGTTTTCATATCTCCACTAAAGCTGCATTTGTTCAAGTTACCAAGGATAGCAATTTTGGAAAATACTGCTTATCTTACTTGGCCTCTCAGCAGATTAGATATGGCTGACTCTTCCCTCCTTGAAACGTTCCCTCTGATACCTTCCAAGACACAAGAGACCATACTCCCTATTATCCTCTCTTCCTCTACCTCTTTTTTTCTTCCTCTGCTCAATTTCTAACTGTTGGAATGCCTCAGAGCTCTAATATGGGTCCTTTACTGTTTGCCATCTGTACTTTCCCCCTAGATGATCCAGACCAGATCATGGCTTTTATACCGTCTATATGTTAGTGATGCTCAGTTTTATATCTAGAGCCCTGGCCTCTCCCTTAAGCAACAGGTCCATATATTATTGTAGTGATAGTGGTAATTATGATTGTTTCTACTCATTGGCTATTATGAATCATGCTGCTATGACTGTTCATGTGCAAGTCTGTGTGTGAACATATATGTTTTCATTTCTCTCAGGTAACTACCTGAGTGGAATTGCTTGGTTGTATGGTTGTATGGGGACTAGTGCCTGTGTTCTGGTGGATGAGGCTGGATCTTGTCTTTCTGGTGGGCAGGTCCACATCTGGTGGTGTGTTTTGGGGTGTCTGTGGACTCGTTATTATTTGAGGCAGCCTCTGTGCTAATGGGTGGGGTTGTGTT
Source organism: Tursiops truncatus (assembly GCF_011762595.2). NCBI lineage: Eukaryota > Metazoa > Chordata > Mammalia > Artiodactyla > Delphinidae > Tursiops > Tursiops truncatus. Next base: position 32,438,804 of record NC_047050.1, read on the forward strand.
CCTGTCTTGCTAGTTGTTTGGCATAGAATGTCCAGCACTGTAGCTTGGTAGTCATTGAGTGAAGCTGGGTGCTGATGTTCAGATGGAGATCTCTGGGAGATTTTTGCCATTTGATATTATGTGGAGCTGGGAGGTCTCTTGTGGGCCAGTGTCCTGAAGTTGGCTCTCCCACCTCAGAGGCACAGCACTGACTCCTGGCTGCAGCACCAAGAGCCTTTCATCCACACGGCTCACAAGAAAAGGGAGAAAAATTAGAAAGAAAGAATTAGTAGCAGTACAAAGAAAGGAGGGAGGGAGGGGGAGGAAGGAAGGAAGAAAGGAAGAAAAAAGAAAGAAGATAAAGTAAAATGAAATAAAATAAGATAAAATATAATAAAGTTATTAAAATAAAAAAAATTATTAAGAGAAAAAAAAAACGGACGGATAGAACCCTAGGACAAATGGTGGAAGCAAAGCTATACAGACAAAATCTCACACAGAAGCATACACATACACACTCACAAAAAGAGGAAAAGTGGAAAAAATCATAAATCATGCTCTCAAAGTCCACCTCCTGAATTTGGGATGATTGGTTGTCTAAAGGAGGGAAGGAAGGAAACAGAATGAAGATAGAGTAAAATAAAATAAAGTTATTAATATAAAAAGTAATTATTAAGAATAAAATTTAAAAAAAAAAACAGATGGATAGAACCCTAGGACAAATGGTGGAAGCAAAGCTATACAGGCAAAATCTCACAGAGAAGCATACACATACACACTCACAAAAAGAGGTAAAGGGGAAAAAGTGATAAATCTTGCTCTCAAAGTCCACCTCCTCAATTTGGAATGATTCGTTTTCTATTCATGTATTCCACAGATGCAGGGTACATCAAGTTGATTGTGGAGCTTTAATCCGCTGCTTCTGAGGCTGCTGGGAGAGATATCCCTTTCTCTTCTTTGTTCTCACAGCTCCCAGGGGCTCAGCTTTGGATTTGGCCCCGCCTCTACATGTAGGTCGCCGGAGGGCATCTGTTCTTCGCTCAGACAGGACAGGGTTAAAGGAGGAACTGATTCGGGGGCTCTGGCTCTCTCAGGCCGGGGGGAGGGAGGGGCACCGAGGGCAGGGCGAGCCTGTGACGCCACAGGCCGACGTGACGTTGCACCAGCCTGAGGCGCGCCGTGCGTTCTCCCGGGAAGTTGTCCCTGGATCCCGGGAACCTGGCAGTGGCGGGCTGCACAGGCTCCCCGGAAGAGGGGTGTGGATAGTGACCTGTGCTCACACACAGACTTCTTGGTGGTGGCAGCAACAGCCTTAGCGTCTCATGCCCGTCTCTGGGTTCCGCGCTTTCATCCGCGGCTCGCGCCCGTCTCTGGAGCTCCTTTAAGCAGCGCTCTTAATCCCCGCACCAGGAAACAAAGAGGGAAGAAAAAGTCTCTTGCCTCTTCGGCAGCTCCAGACTTTTCCCCAGACTCCCTCAGGCCACCCGTGGCGCACTAAATCCCTGCAGGCTGTGTTCACGCAGCCAAACCCAGTCCTCTCCCTGCGCTCCGACCAAAGCCCGAGCCTCAGCTCCCAGCCCCACCCACCCCAGCGGAGGAGAAGACAAACCTCTCGGGCTGGTTAGTGCCAGGCGGCACCTATCTTCTGTGCGGGAATCTCTCCACTTTGCCCCCCGCACCCCTGTTGCTGTGCTCTCCTCCGTGGCTCCGAAGGTTTCCCCCTCCGCCACCCACAGTCTCTGCCCTCGAAGGGGCTTCATAGTGTGTGGAAACCTTTCCTCCTTCACAGCTCCCTCCCACTGGTGCAGGTCCCGTTCCTATCCTTTTGTCTCTGTTTATTCTTTTTTCTTGTGCCCTACCCAGGTACGTGGGGGGTTTCTTGCCTTTTGGGAGGTCTGAGGTCTTCTGCCAGCGTTCAGTAGGTGTTCTTTAGGAGTTGTTCCACGTGTAGATGTATTTCTGGTGTATCTGTGGGGAGGAAGGTGATCTCCCCATCTTACCATTCCACCATATTCCCGGAAGCCCTTTGGCAACTTTTAAAAGTGAAAAAGACAACTGCGGTTGAACACAAAAGGAAAAAATGGGACTTCCTGTTGGCGCAGTGGTTGAGAGTCCGCCTGCCGATGCAGGGGACACGGGTTCGTGCCCCGGTCTGGGTAGATACCACATGCCGTGGAGTGGCTGGTCCTGTGAGGCATGGCCACTGAGACTGCACATTCAGTGCCTGTGCTCCACAATGGGAGAGGTCACAACAGTGAGAGGCCCACGTACTGCAAAAAAAAAAAAACCAAAAAACTCTAGAATGGATGAATAGCAGAATAACTGAGGCAGAAGAATACATAAGTGACCTGGAAGATAAAGTAGTGGAAATAACTACTGCAGAGCAGAATAAAGAAAAAACAATGAAAATAACTTAGGACAGTCTCAGAGACCTCTGGGACAACATTAAATTCACTAACATTCGAATTATAGGGGTTCCAGAAGTAGAAGAGAAAAAGAAAGGGACTGAGAAAGTATTTGAAGAGATTATAGTTGAAAACTTCCCTAATGTGGGAAAGGAAATAGTTAATCAACTCTGGGAAGCACAGAGAGTCTCATACAGGATAAATCCAAGAAGAAATACGCCAAGACACGTATTAATCAAACTGCCAAAAATTAAATATAAAGAAAAATTATTGAAAGCAAGGGAAAAGCAAAAATAACATACAAGGGAATCCCAATAAGGTTAACAGCTGATCTTTCAGCAGAAACTCTGCAAGCCAGAAGGGACTGGCAGGACATATTTAAAGTGATGAAGGAGAAAAACCTGCAACCAAGATTACTCTACCCTGCAAGGATCTCATTCAGGTTTGATGGAGAAATGAAAACATTTACAGACAAGCAAAAGCTGAGAGAGTTCAGCACTACCAAACCAGCTTTACAACAAATGCTAAAGGAACTTCTCTAGGCAAGAAACACAAGAGAAGGAAAAGACCTATAATACCCAACGCAAAACAATTAAGTAAATGGGAATAGGAACATACATATCGATAACTACCTTAAATGTAAATGGATTAAATCCTCCAACCAAAAGACACCGACTGGATGAATGGATACAAAAATAAGACCCATATATATGCTGTCTACAAGAGACCCGCTTCAGACCTAGAGACTCACACAGACTGAAAGTGAACGGATGAAAAAAGATATTCCATGCAAATGGAAATCCAAAAAAAGCTGGAGTAGCAATTGTCATATCAGACAAAATAGACTTTAAAATAAAGACTATTAGAAGAGACAAAGAAGGACACTACATAATGATCAAGGGATCGATCCAAGAAGAAGATACAACAATTGTAAATATTTATGCACCCAACATAGGAGCACCTCAATACATAAGGCAAATACTAACAGCCATAAAAGGGGAAATCGACAGTAACACATTGATATAGGGGACTTCAACACCCCAGTTTCACTAATGGACAGATCATCCAAAATGAAAATAAATAAGGAAACACAAGCTTTAAATGATACATTAAACAAGATGGACTGAATTGATATTTATAGGACATTCCATCCAAAACAACAGAATACACATTTTTCTCAAGTGCTCATGGAACATTCTCCAGGATAGATCATATCTTGGGTCACAAATCAAGCCTAGGTAAATTTAAGGAAATTGAAATTGTATCAAGTATCTTTTCCGACCACAACGCTACGAGAATAGATATCAATTACAGGAAAAGATCTGTAAAAAACACAAGCACATGGAGGCTAAACAATACACTAATTAATAACGAAGTGATCACTGAAGAAATCAAAGAGGAAATCAGAAAATACCGGAAACAAATGACAATGGAGACACTGTGATCTAAAACCTATGGGATGCAGCAAAAGCAGTTTTAAGAGGGAGAGGGAAGTTTATAGCAATACAATCCTACCTTAAGAAACAGGAAACATCTCGAATAAACAACCTAACCTTGCACCTAATGCAATTAGAGAAAGAAGGACAAAAAATACCCCAAAGTTAGCAGAAGGAAAGAAATCATAAAGATCAGATCAGAAATAAATGATAAAGAAATGAAGGAAATGATAGCAAAGATCAATAAAACTAAAAGCTGGTCCTTTGAGACGATAAACAAAATTGATAAACCATTAGCCAGACTCATCAAGAAAAAAAGGGAGAAGATTCAAATCAATACAATTAGAAATGAAAAAGGAGAAGTAACAACTGACACTGCAGCAGTACAAAAGATCATGAGAGATTCCTACAAGCAACTCTATGCCAATAAAATGGACAACCTGGAAGACATGGACAAATTCTTAGAAATGCACAACCTGCCAAGAGTGAATCAGGAAGAAATAGAAAATATGAACAGACCAATCACAAGCACTGAAATTGAAACTGTGATTAACAATCTTCCAACAAACCAAAGCCCAGGACCAGATGGCTTCACAGGCGAATTCTATCAAACATTTAGAGAAGAGCTAACACCTATCCTTCTCAAACTCTTCCAAAATATAGCAGAGGGAGGAACACTCCCAAATTCATTCTACGAGGCCACCATCACCTTGATAGCAAAACCAGACAAGGATGTCACAAAGAAAGAAAACTACAGGCCAATATCACTGATGATCATAGATGCAAAAATCCTCAACAAAATACTAGCAAACACAATCCGACAACACATTAAAAGGATCATACACCATGATCAAGTGGGGTTTATTCCAGGAATGCAAGTATTCTTCAATATACACAAATCTATCAATGTGATAAACCATAATAACAAATTGAAGGAGATAAACCATATGATCATCTCAATAGATGCAGAGAAAGCTTTCGACAAAATTCAACACCCATTTATGATAAAAACCCTGCAGAAAGTAGGCATACAGGGAACTTTCCTCAACATAATAAAGGCCATATATGACAAACCCACAGCCAACATCATCCTCAATGGTGAAAAATTGAAACCGTTTCCACTAAGATCAGGAACAAGACAAGGTTGCGCACTGTCACCACTCTTCCTCAATATAGTTTTGGAAGTTTTAACCACAGCAATCAGAGAAGAAAAGGAAATAAAAGGAATCCAAATCGGAAAAGAAGAAGTAAAGCTGTCACTGTTTGCAGAGGACATGATCCTATACATAGAGAATCCTAAAGATGCTACCAGAAAACTACTAGAGCTAATCAATGAATCTGGTAAACTGGCAGGATACAAAATTAATGCACAGAAATCTCTGGCATTCCTATATACTAATGATGAAAAATCTGAAAGTGAAATCAAGAAAACACTCCCATTTACCATTGCAACAAAAAGAATAAAATATCTAGGAATAAACCTACCTAAGGAGACAAAAGACCTGTATGCAGAAAATTATAAGACACTGATGAAAGAAATTAGAGATGATACAAATAGATGGAGAGATATACCATGTTCTTGGATTGGAAGAGTCAACATTGTGAAAATGATTCTACTACCCAAAGCAATCTACTGATTCACTGCAATCCATATCAAACTACCACTGGCATTTTTCACAGAACTAGAACAAAAAATTTCACAATTTGTATGGAAACACAAAAGACCCCGAATACCCAAAGCAATCTTGAGAACGAAACACAGAGCTGGAGGAATCAGGCTCCCTGACTTCAGACTATACAACACAGCTACAGTAATCAAGACAGTATGGTACTGGCACAAAAACAGAAAGATAGATGAATGGAACAGGATAGAAAGCCCAGAGATAAACCCACGCACATATGGTCACCTTATCTTCAATAAAGGAGGCAGGAATGTACAGTGGAGAAAGGACAGCCTCTTCAGTAAGTGGTGCTGGGAAAACTGGACAGGTGCATGTAGAAGTATGAGATTAGATCACTCCCTAACACCATATACAAAAATAAGCTCGAAATGGATTAAAGACCTACGTGTAAGCCCAGAAACTATGAAACTCTTAGAGGAAAACATAGGCAGAACACTCTATGACATAAATCACAGCAAGATCCTTCTTGACCCACCTCCTAGAGAAATGGAAATAAAAACAAAAATAAACAAATGGGACCTAATGAAACTTCAAAGCTTTTGCACAGCAAAGGAAACCATAAACAAGACCAAAAGACAACCCTCAGAATGGGAGAAAATACTTGCAAATGAAGCAACTGACAAAGGATTAATTTCCAAAATTTACAAGCAGCTCATGCAGCTCAATAACGAAAAAAGAAAACAAGCCAATCCAAAAATGGGCAGAAGACCTAAATAGACATTTCTCCAAAAAAAATATACAGACTGCCAACAAACACATGAAAGAATGCTCAACATCATTAATCATTAGAGAAATGCAAATCAAAACTACAATGAGATATCATCTCACACCAGTCAGAATGGCCATCACCAAAAATCTAGAAACAATAAATGCTGGAGAGGGTGTGGAGAAAAGGGAACACTCTTGCACTGCTGGTGGGAATGTGAATTGGTTCAGCCACTATGGAGAACAGTATGGAGGTTCCTTAAAAAACTACAAATAGAACTACCATATGACCCAGCAATCCCACTACTGGGCATATACCCTGAGAAAACCAAAATTCAAAAAGAGTCATGTACCAAAATGTTCATTGCAGCTCTATTTACAATAGCCCGGAGATGGAAACAACCTAAGTGCCCATCATCGGATGAATGGATAAAGAAGATGTGGCACATATATACAATGGAATATTACTCAGCCATAAAAAGAAACGAAATTGAGCTATTTGTAATGAGGTGGATAGACCTAGAGCCTGTCATACAGAGTGAAGTAAGTCAGAAAGAGAAAGACAAATACCGTATGCTAACACATATATATGGAATTTAAGAAAAAGAAATGTCATGAAGAACCTAGGGGTAAGACAGGAATAAAGACACAGACCTACTGGAGAACGGACCTGAGTATATGGGGAGGGGGAAGTGTGATTTGTGACAAAGCGGGAGAGAGGCATAGACATATATACACTAACAAACGTAAGGTAGATAGCTAGTGGGAAGCAGCCGCATAGCACAGGGATATCAGCTCGGTGCTTTGTGACCGCCTGGAGGGGTGGGATAGGGAGGGTGGGAGGGAGGGAGACGCAAGCGGGAAGAGATATGGGAACATATGTATGTGTGTAACTGATTCACTTTGTTATAAAACAGAAACTAACACACCTTTGTAAAGCAATTATACCCCAATAAAGATGTTACCAAAAAAAAAAAAAAAAAAGAAAATATGTAGGTGAAATGTAAAAGGGTTGGAATAGGTATACCATAACAGTAAAAACAAAACAAAACAACAAGTGGCTAAGAAAATATCAGAAAAAAATTACATTTTAAGACGAAAATTTTTACTAGCGACAAAGACATTTTAAAATGATAAAATGATTATTCCATCTAGAATGCATAATAATTATAAACTTATATGCACCTAACAACAGGACTTCAACATACAATGAGGCAAAATCGGCACAACAGAAAAGAGAAACAGACAGTTCTACAATAATAGTTGGATACTTTAATACCCTTCTTTCAATAGCAGAACAGACAGAAAATCAACAAGAAAATAAAAACCTTGAACAGCATTATCAATCAAGTAGACGTAACAGCCATCTATAAAACATTCCACCCAACAGCATCAGAATATACATTCTTTTCAAATGCACATGGATATACTATATGCTAGGCCATAAAACAAATTTCAGTACATTTTAAAGGACATAAATACAATACAGAGAGTGCTCTCAGATGACAACAGAATGCAATAAGAAATCGTTAACAGAAAGAAATTTGTTGAAAATCACAAATGGAAATTAAAGAATGTATTCCTAAATAATTCATGGGTCAAGTAAGAACTCATAAGCGGAATTAGAAATAATTTGAGATGAATTAAAATGAAAGTATAACATATGAATACTTGATTGGTCCCACATACTCTTCTGAAAAGCAGAGGGGTTAGACAAAGAGATCTAAATTAATTAAAAAATCATTTATTATTCTGGGAATAAAAAGAACTGGGCTTAGTCTCAGGTTTGCCTTTATCTTTGTGTCTGTTGATTATCTTGGAATAGTCATTACATAGTCAAAATACAGTTGCCAGCTCAGGAATCAAATACTGTCATCTCTAGGGCTACCATAACAAGATACCACAAACTTGTTAGCTTAAAAGAACAGAAATTTATTTTATCACAGCTCTAGAGGCCAGAAGTTCAAACTCAAAAGTGTTGAGAGGGCCATGTTCTTTCTGACGCCTCAAGGGGAGGATCCTTCTTTGTCTTAACCAGATTCTGGTGGTGGCCATCAATCAGTGGTGTTGGCAGTTTTTTGATTTGCAGCTGCATCACTCTGGTCTCTTTCACTGTTGTCACATGGAATTGTCTCTGTGTGTTTCTGTCTCTGGAAACAATTTGAATAGAAATTTCTATTTTTAAAAAACAAACTGTTGATTATTATGCTCTATTTAGATACTTCCTATAACCCACACCCACCTCCATTTCCCCATATGTATTTGAGAAGGAAAGAGGAACTCCTCTGAGCTATCATATTGGAAAGAATCAATAATACAATGTTTTACTAGAGATGCCTCTTATCTAAAATATTTGAATTAAATATAAAATCTGGGGAAATTATCACCCAGTTTCCCTCCTCTAGAGGCATGTTCTAAATGATAGACAGCAGAATATTTTATACCCATGAGGTTTGCTGACATTATTGATTTGGTCCAGGATCTGTATTTTCTCTCTAAAGAAAACAGTATTCTCTCTTTACTTTCTTTAATATATAACGTTGGTGTCTTAAGTTTATTGTCAGAGAGGATGCTTATAGTTCAAATGGTTTGGTTGTATTTCACCAGTATTATTACAAGATAGTCAAACAATGGCTGGGCTCCAGGATAGACCTCGGTCCCTTTGTTCCACTGGGATACTGATCTGAAAGCCACTGTTTTCTTATATTCCAAAGACCAAATAAATAAAACAAATAAATAAACAAACAAAAAAAAACAAGTCAATGAAACTATTTTAAAACCAACTCTCTTTTCTTCCTCATCCATGTTAATTCTCTTCTACCTAAAATTGCTTCCTGGAAGTGATTTTTATGTTTCTTAGAGCTTCTTTATGTATATATATCCACACTAATGCATATAAAACTGTGCCTTGTAGATCTTATACTTTTTCCATTTGAATAACTATTTTCTCATGTCATATAGAGTTTATCCATTGTCCTAGATATGCATTTTTCCTGTGTATTTGAGCATCATAGGAAGATAAATTCTACTCTTGAAAATGTTAACTGGTCACTGAGACACAGAAAGCTATTATTCTTACCAGTTTTCAATAGTGAGTAGATTCTGTAGGGGTGGAATTTTAAGATGTAAGTATACTGTTTTTCTACACTCAAATTCCGTTCCCCTTATCATAGAAATTGACCAGTGAAGTGTGCTGCTGACTTTTCAGAATCCGTGTACATATAATCCATTAGGGTATTAGATATAACATTGGTCAGAAAAGCATACTGTGAAACGTTGCTTTTATTTAAACTCCCACTATTTTCACTACATGGTTTCAAGATTTTACTTCATTATTGTCCTCTGGTGGTGGGCTCTGTGAACTGCATATTTACGGGTCTGGAGCACATATCTTCCTGGAGGTATACAACTCCTCAGGTACCAGCTAAAGAGTAGATGATAAGAAGCATTCAGATTTATTAAAACTCATTAAGAATATCAGTAGCCTGACTGTTGTTTCTAAAAATATAAAATATTTATCCTTCTGTTGTCAAACAACCGTATTTCATGAAAAGAAGTATAAATCCTTTTTTGCTTGCAATAGAAGAACTATAATTGAAGATATTCTTCATTTGGACCAAATACCTTCTCTGAAAATATAAGTTAAAATAGGAGTTGAAATTTCCAAAATATTCTTTAGGAAATAAAACTCCACATATAATTGCAAATTATAATTTAATTTTACCTTACATTTAAATATCTATATAGAATTTAATTTAAGGAAGGAAGAAAGAAGAAAAGAAGGAAAGAAAGGACGGAGGGAGGGAGGGACGGTGGGAGGAAGGAAGGAAGGAAGGAAGGGAGGAGGGAAGGAAGAAAAAGGAAAGAAAGAAAGAAGATAAAGTAAAATAAAGTTATTAAATTAAAAAATACTTATTATAAAAAAACTTAAGAAAAAAACGAACGGATAGAACCTTTGGATAAATCGTGGAAGCAAAGCTATACAGACAAAATCTCATACAGAAGCATACACTTAGAAACTCACAAAAAGAGGAATAGGGGAAAAAATGATAAATCTTGCTCTCAAAGTCCACTTCCTCAATTTGGGATGATTCTTTGTCTAAATGAGGGAAGGAAAGAAGGAAGGAAGGAAGGAAAGAAAGAAAGAAAGAAAGAAAGAGAGAAAGAAAGAAAGAAAGAAGGTAAAGTAATATAAAATAAAGTTATTAAAATAAAAATAATTATTAAGAAAAAAATTTTTTAAAAAAACAGACGGATAGAACCCTAGGACAAATGGTGGAAGCAAAGCTATACAGGCAAAATCTCACAGAGAAGCATACACATACACGCTCAGAAAAAGAGGTAAAGGGGAAAAAATGATAAATCTTGCTCTCAAAGTCCACCTCCTCAATTTGGGATGATTCTTTGTCTATTCATGTATTCCACAGATGCAGGGTACATCAAGTTGATTGTGGAGCTTTAATCCGCTGCTTCTGAGGCTGCTGGGAGAGATTTCCCTTTCTCTTCTTTGTTTTCACAGCTCCCAGGGGCTCAGGTTTGGATTTGGCCACGCCTCTGCGTGTAGGTCGCTGGAGGGCGTCTGTTTTTCACTCAGACAAGACGGGGTTAAAGAAGCCGCTGATTGGGGGCTCTGGCTCACTCAGGCCGGGGGGGAGGGAGGGGCACGGAGTGCGGGGCGAGCCTGCGGCGCCAGAGGCTGGCGTGACTTTGCACCAGCCTGAGGCTCACCATGCGTTCTCCCGGGGAAGTTGTCCCTGGATCCCGGGAACCTGGCTGTGGCGGGCTGCACAGGCTCCCCGTAGGCGGGGTGTGGATAGTGACCTGTGCTCGCACACAGGCTTCTTGGTGGCGGCAGCAGCAGCCTTAGCGTCTCATGCCCGTCTCTGGGGTCCGCGCTTTTAGCCACGACTCGTGCCCGTCTCTGGAGCTCCTTTAAGCAGCGCTCTTAATCCCCTCTCCTCCCGCAGCAGGAAACAAAGAGGGAAGTAAAAGTCTCTTGCCTCTTCGGGAGCTCCAGATCTTTTCCCGGACTACACCCACCCCACCCCACCCCACCCCACCCCACCCCCCGCTAGCTGTGGTGCACTAACCCCTTCAGGCTATGTTCACGCCACCAACCCCAGTCCTCTCCCTGCGCTCCGACTAAAGCCCGATCCTCAGCTTGCAGCCCCGCCCGCCCCCGCGGCTGAGCAGACAAACCTCTCGGGCTGGTGAGTGCCAGTTGGCACCTATCCTCAGGGGCTTAGTTACTCCACGGCATGTGGGATCTTCCCGGACCAGGGCTCGAACCCGTGTTCCCTGCACTGGCAGGAAGATTCTTAACCACTGCACCACCAGGGAAGTCCCTAAAGCAATTATTTTTTTAACTCTATGGCTTTAAATAATCCTTGGCTCTGAAATTCCCTGTACCCCTGAGCTACGTAACCACAGGCCCCTCTGCCCTAAATCCTTTTCTTACACTTTGTAGCTTTTTAAGCAACGCCCCTCTTTAGGAAGACATAATCCCTTCTCTGTAGAAAACATGAAAGACCTGAACAAATCAAGATTTCTCCATGGAGAATTCAGCTAGTCCTGTGCTTAGCTCTGAACAAGGAAATCCATGTCTACACCAAGCACGCCATTACCCGGACTAATGCCTGACTTGAATAACAAGCAAATTATTGTGCTTTTAATTGTACCCCGCTCGGTCACAAAGCACGTGTGAGAGAGGAATGTGCCCAGCTTCTCCAGGAGAAACAGGTCAGGCCTCTAATCCTCCTTTTCTGTCACCTTCCCCTCCCCCTTTCCAATCCTTTCTCTTCTCAGCAGAGCAGAGGGAAAAAAAAGAGACAGCTAAATTATGTTTAAAATGGAAGCGTCTAAAAGAAGAAAAACGGCGGTCAGTACTGACTTGGGAGAGGATGCATTATCTATCCACAGCCTCTGCAGTGTGGCCCATTTGAGGACAATCAGTGTTCCAACCGGCTTGCTGGAGGGCGATATCTGCGAGCCTAAACCAGGCTTTCTCAGCCTCAGCACGACTGCTGGGTGGGGTTGGATGCTTCTTTGCTGTGGGCCTGTCCTGTGATGGAAGGACTTTTAGCCTCGCGTAAGCTGTGACCATCCAAAGTGTCCCAAGACACTTTCAAATGTCTCCTGGGTGCAAAATTGCCCCTGGTGGAGAACCACGGCCCCAAGCCCTTCCATATTGGGATGTACTTGCTCTCTCTCCCATTCTCTCCCCCCCCCATACACAAAACCCAAGAAAATCATGGTTCCTGTGTTAAAACTGGGGAGATCAACGTGCTCTTCATGTAGGTAGAATGAGTGGAAAGGAAAAAGACACTGACTTGTGTGTGTAGTCAGGGGACAGAGTGGGAACCCCCTCAACGCCAAGACTGAAAAGAGTCTTAGGATGTGGGTGTGTTTCTGGCTCCCTCTGGGAAGTGGCAATGCCCCTGGTTGAACAAGCCAACTTTCGAACGCCTCTACCCTGTGCACTTTGGAATCGGGCTTGCTGTGGGTGAGATGAGGAGTGATGGCGAGGCTGCAGAGATGAAGGCGTCTATGAAGGTGCTGACTGTCTCCTCCCACACTACCTGGGACAGGGGAGAACTACCCAGCTTCGGAGAGATACCCATTGCTCAGACAATGACGATCCTGTCTTGGACCTAAACATCGGGATGAAAGAGGGCTACTGACAAGACAGACGTTGTGCAAGCATGGGGTTGCACTTTCATTACAGACATTGAGGCAAACATTTCACTCCTGGTGATATAAGGTCTCCCCTATTTTTAGGAACTTACAAGAAGCATTATTGCTTGTTCTTACCGGCCAGAGGGAAAGGTGGGAGAACGAGCACACTGCAGTGAACCCCCATATCCACTAGATGGCGGTGTACATCTTCCTCAGAAGCCAGGCGGGCAGCGCTCCGGGCAGCTCGTTGGCCTAAGCAAGACAAGGGCCACTTTTCTTTCCGGAGACAGGCGTCTCCTCTCATTGTCGGCACAAACAGCCCCAAACAATTGCACTGACCACACAGCTCTAAGCCACGTTCCAGGGCACTGCCGTCTGTTCAGGAGTGAATGCTGGGAAAATGAACCACGCTGCTAATTTGCTTGATTGGGGGGAAAATAAGATCTCAAGTGACAGTGGGTGTAATTTATTTTTCCAACAAGAATAGGGGCAAAGCCATTTCATCCACCCCCCCCCCCACAACTGCTACCATAAATGAAAGCAATCACCTAATTAGTCCTGAATTACTAACTGGCAGGGTAAAGATCTGCTGGAAGTCAAGCTGAAGTGGGGAGTCTGGAGAAAGGGATGTGATTTCTGCAGGGGAAGAGGGGAGGGGTAGGGCGGGGTGGGAGGGGCGGGAGGGGAGGGAAGGCCTGAAGCCCATTGTGAGGTCCTGCGCCCCTGTGGTCTGGGGGCCGTGCTGGCCCAGACCCTGGGAGAAAAAGAGGCTCAGTGATGTCTTCAGGCCGTTCATTTTGTGCAGGAGAATGACTTTATAAAGTGAAGGAAAAAGAACCTGTTGGAGAAAACCTATCCGAGAGTTTCTCTGAAAATGCTACAGATGGAGATGAACTGGCTTGGGAAGGAGAGCACAGCCCTGTGGCGCCTGGCCACCCCGCTGCTGGTGGACCCCCCCAGGAAGGTTCTGTCACGGAAACGACAGGCAGATCTGAAACCAAGTTGGGCTTTACGTCATTAAGAAATCCCCCAAAGGAATGGAATAAAGGCCTCCTTTCACACTTTGGGTTTTGCATGTGTCCTGAGCAAGCGCCTCTTCCCCAGCTGAGACAGCGCGCTGTCCCCGCGACCCAGTGAGCGGCCCTCGTCCTGCGGGGAAGGCAAAACAGCAGCGAGGTGGGTGCGCGCCCAGAGCTGCCCCTCTCGCAATTGATTTGTTCAGGGATGACTTCTTGCGTTCTAGTTAGATGTGACTTTAATCGAAGTGCTTTCCTAAGGCGATTTATCACAACTGTGAACCGTCAGTCTGCACAGCTGCTGCTCTTTTAGGGAAACGCACAGGCTCGGGAGGCGGAGGGGCCGGCGCGGGCTCCCCTCTTTCCCACGGACCGGCCCGCGTGCCCCTCGCCCACCAGAAATATGTGCGCCGCGTCCTCAGAGGCCGCCGGTTCTGTGCTCTGGCTCCTCTGCTGTTTCTGGCTGCTGAACAGCCATCTCCTCTCTCCTGGGAGGGGCAGCTGGTTTCCTTTTGGGGCGCTCCCCTTCTCCCCGTCTCAGCTCCTGCAGCGGAGACGAGGCTGCCCCTCTCTCCCTGCACGCTGTGGGCTGGGTGTGCAACCCGGCTCGGGCCACAGTCCCCCACCGTCCCCGCCGACCCAGCGCGGCGCCCACCACAGCCGGCAAAGCCCACACGGGGCGCCCAGTTAAAGCTGAACCGCAGATGAAAACCACGACTTTTTAGGGTGTCTTCAACATTGCATGCAACATACTTCTACTAAAAAAATTACTGTTTATCTGAAGTTCAGCTTTAACGAGGCGGGCATCCTGTATTTTGTCTGGCAGCCTTCTTGGTTCTAAAGAAAATGTTTGTCCAGAGCAGGTCAAATTGGAATCAGCCTAGGACTTTTAACTGGAGCTTTGGGGAACAAATACTTAAAAGGTATCTGTTGGGACTGCTAGGCTGGTAGGATTCATGCTTGCAACTGCTGGGAGCCAGCTTTGCTATCATGTGGGGAGAGCTGCTTGAACTAGAAGCCAACACCACAGAGAGCAGACCTGTTTCATTTGAACAGGTGGATCCAGCTGTTCTTGAAGCTGGCCCGGTGGGTGGTAGAGGTCAGGGTGCTGATGGCCAGGAGGGATAATAATTTCCTACCCCTCAAATCTGGGAAGTGAAAACAGCAGGGCTGAATGTGCCCACGGGGCATGGCTTCTGTTCAACTGGAAGAGTGGTGAATGGCTATTGGGTGACCAAAACAGTCGGTCTACTATATTCTTACTTTGTTTGCTAATTGTTTTGCTGCATGTAAACTCTTTGTTGCATTAGCTCTTGTTCATGACATCATGTCTGGAGACAGGGTCTGATAGACTTACATGTGGAATTGGAGACTTCAATTTCAAATCTGCCTCTGCCTGGTTGAGTGGCTTTAGGGTCCTCGTAACCTCTACAAAGTTGAGTTTCTGGGTCTGAAACCTAAGGACAGAGGTGATCGTAATCCATTTGGGCTGCTATAACAAAATACCAGAGGCTGGGTAGCTTATGAACAACAGAAATTTATTTATAGTTCTGGAGGTTGGAAGTCTAAGATCAGGGTGCGAGCAGATTCACAGTCCGGTGAGTATCCTCTTCCTGGGTCACAGTTGGCATGTTTTCTCTGTAACCTCCCATGGCAGAAAGGTCGAGGGACCTCTGCGGGGTCTCTTTTATGAGGGCACTAATTTTGTTCATGAGGGCTCTACCCTCATGACCTTATCACCTCCCAAATGCCACACCTCCTGATGCCATCACTTTGGGGGTTAGGATTTCAACATATGAATTTTGGGGGAGGCAAATGTTAAATCTATAGCAGAGGTACTTTCCCCATAGGATGGGGGAGAGGGAAAGTATGTAAGCACCTGTCATAGGGCCTGGTGTGGAGCAGGTGCCCCATACAGATGTTATTACAAAATATTGAGTATAGTTCCCTGTGCCATAGAGGAGATCCTTCTATCTATTCTATGCCTTCTTTGAATGACCGTAGCACTTGTTGTCTGTATCATTTTTATGTCTGTTGTTGCTTTGTGACTGAAAACGAAAAATTTCTATTTGTCCATGTCCTGGCCCTTACATAAAAATGTGTTCATTTATCTATTTCATATTTATTGACTACATCTTAGACACCGTGTTAACTGCTGGTTCTAGACGTTAGTAAAATATAGACCTTACTGCTCAAAGGGTCACAGTATTTGTGGGAAAGCAAAAAATGAACAACCTATGTCTCTAAGAGCTTTGTACTTCCCAAAGAGAACACACCTCGTAGGTACAATAAATCCATGTATCATACGTAAATGTATAAATAGTTAATGGGATTATACACCTGAGATAACTGCTTTTCGATTCTGAGGAAATGATGATTATATTTCACCAGGAGCTCAATACCACTCTGAGAATGAGGGCTTAACCCCCGACTTGACTCACTGCCTCGCTTTCCTATATAAAAATACACAAGTCTGTACATACGCTCTAGAAAAAGGCTTATCTGGCATGAATTTCAGATAGCAAGAAGAAAACTTCAAGAGGTTCAGAGAAGCATCCAGAAGCTCAGATGACTGGCACTAATACAACTTGCTTGACAGGAAAATAGAACTGTAAATCTCACAAAATTAGATGATCTTTTAAGAATTTCAAAACCTCCTGCTATTAATTGGAAATCCTAGAAGAATAGCTTCTTTTAAAATGTACTGATAATATGCTTTACAGCTTAATATTCAGAAGCCTATGTTTTGGCTAAGTGAGCTTCAGGAAGGAAGGAAATTTGCGGTTTACCTCCACTTACTTTGGAACCGCTGGTTCCAAACATCTACTTCTATGCACAGTCATCTTATCATCTGTAAAATGGAGGCAACTCTAAGACAACAGAGTTACAGGGATGTTGCACAGCTCCATGTGTCATTGTCTTCATTTGTTTCAGAATACCAATAACATCTAAGCGACTACTGAAAGAGTGCTATATTATTTGGGGTCATCTAGTGCAGCTCTGTCAAAGTAAAGAAAAGGGACCTAGAATGACTATAATTTTCCCAAGAGGACACAATTATTTTATGGTAAATCTGGGAGAAGAACCCTGATCTCTTGGATCCCATTCCATTGTTCTTTCATTGGGTTCTGAACAACCCAGAGAAATAAAGAGAAATAAAACTCCTGTGTGCTGTGTCACTGGTACAGGACACGGCAAGATTGGAATTGGAGCACTACATATTAAGAGGTATCTGAGAAATTCTTCAAACTAATTGAGATATATACCAGGTACATAGAAAACAGTATGTTTTATGAAGATGATTCTGTGCAATGAACAGAACTGGTAACACACACTGGAAGGTGAATTCTCATTTTCTGGCACCTTGAAAACGCCACCTCAACATACACGTGAAAATAAACATTTGAACTGGGTCATATTTAATTCTGCATGCTCTTGTAAGTCAGCAAAATATTCCATATATCATTTAAGTTGTCACTCACTTTTTAACTTGACTTTCAATTTCTAAAAGTCTTTCCAAACATAAAACAGAGGTGGGAAAATGGTATATGGGAAGCTGCAGAGATGAAATAAGCTTATTTCATTAGGCATAAAGATGAATATCCAAACAACTTCTTCATGGCTGAAAGTGTCCAAATCTACTGTCTTCATTTTGTAGTCAAGACTTCCGGAAAAATATGCTAATGGATTCCTTATTACCCAAATGCCCCATATCAGTTTCAGTAGGTATCATTATATATTATGGAAATTTTTCTCAGTGACAGTGAAAGACATCCTGGCTGAACATCCCCCTGCCCATGACACAGAGATGATGGTCTCAAGCTATCTTGAAGGCATTGGAGCCCACACTATCCGTTACTAATGTTAATGGAGGATAAAACTTCATATTCTGTTTGCTCTATATTTGTTCAATCACTTCTTCCCTTCATTAAACTGGATGGCCCATAATTGAGTCTGTAGTGTGTCTATCATTGGAAACTGAACAAAGTTTTGTTGGTTTTATTAATGTCATACGTTTCTAGGGAGGGTCTATTCAATAACTAAGTCTAGTTTCACAGTTACAAATAAATTATGATGTAACTTTGAATAAATTAAGCTCATCATAAAGGAAGGATACTGAGAGTTGCTACTACCCCTTCCTTGAGGGACTCTCGTAAAGCGCTAAGTAAAGTAACAGAGGTGTATATGTATGCATGCATTTTCAGTGATATTTGTACAGACTTAAAAAGAACTCTACAGAATGCATAATAAAAACCTTAATGCTGTGTGTCCCTAGTTCCCAGCTCTCTCATTAGAACTACTTAAATGAACACAATCTTATCTGTTAGGATAGCTATCAGAGTACTCCAAATATTACTTCTTGCAGTACCCTGTCCCAACCATTTGCCATCCTCTTCCCATTAGTCCTCAAGTCAGAAGCCCCGAAGATCTGTTCATTAATTTATGAACACATTTCTTCATCCAGCCAAGAAAATTGATTGATCCCTTACCAAATTTCAGGCACCATTCTTCAGTATGATGTATAGGCATGTTCAGGAAACACAGCAGTGATTAACACAGATGAATATAGTCTCTCTTGAGCTGAGGGGGGAGACAAAAGTAAATAAGCAAATATAAAATCATAAGTATAGGGCTTCCCTGGCGGCGCAGTGGTTGAAAGTGCCCCTGCCGATGCAGGGGACATGGGTTCGTGCCCCAGTCCGGGAAGATGCCACATGCCGCAGAGCGGCTGGGTCCGTGAGCCATGGCCGCTGAGCCTGCGCGTCCGGAGCCTGTGGTCCGCATTGGGAGAGGCCACAACAGTGAGAGGCCCGCGTACCGCCAAAAAAAAAAAAAAGCTATGAAAACAAAACCTATGGATGGAGACCTCCATGAAAGATGGAAGAGTATAATAATGGCCAGAGTACATTACTGTGGCAGAAGCAGCAGCCCTTAAGGAGGACAACTTTATAAATTACAAATTGGATTTAAATAGACAGGGAATTGAAAGTGGAGACATTATTTTCTGCAGAAGATGATGGACAGGGGAGAACAAAGAAAATAAAACTGAGATTGTTAGTGAAATACAATGCTAAGCATATAAGTTAGGACTGAGTCCTTAACTTTCATTTTTATTAATGAGTGGGTGAGTATAGATTACTGACTACACAGAACCAAACCTGGGAACACATTTTATATTTATGATCTTTGTGCCTAAAACTAGATTCTCCTGCAATTTAATATGACACTAGGACAATGACTGGTCAAGTTTTAGATTAATCACTCTTACACAAAGATTTTTCATTCATATAATCTCAAACAAATACTGCGTCACCAATTAAGTTCCAGATCCTATGCACTCTGGCTGAAGATATAAATATCTTGCAAGCCCAGCGTCACTTTCCTCTTTCTCTGGTAACAAATCACACTTTCTATTATGACAATGGCCCCAGTTATCGGCCCAGGAATAAACACTAGACTCAGGAAGAGCCAATTAAAGCCCTCCTTTAGAGTTGATCGAGAGCTTTATGGTTAGAGTATTTCAATCTTACGAAATTTTTGTAAAACAAAATTATTTCAAAATCGACTAATTATTCTTTAAGTTCTAGAAACTGCATTCTGTGACTAAGAGGACAATTTATTTGCCGTCGTTTCTGCTCTGCCCACTTTATGTTTCTGTTATTGTGAGATAAAGGCAGTGGGGAATGGCAAACCGATTCTGATTCATTCAACACATGAGTGCTTCTTAGGTACAAAACACCATTCTGAACATTGTCCGAGGTAAAAAGATAAATAATAC
Organism: Tursiops truncatus; assembly: GCF_011762595.2. Taxonomy (NCBI): domain Eukaryota; kingdom Metazoa; phylum Chordata; class Mammalia; order Artiodactyla; family Delphinidae; genus Tursiops; species Tursiops truncatus. Next base: position 32,458,481 of record NC_047050.1, read on the forward strand.
CTAGCCCCTTATAATACCTAGCCCCTTACCCTCAAGTTACCTCCACGTGTATGTTATGTATGTATACCCATACAATTAAGAAGTCTTTAGATGTTTTACCTTCAAGAATAATTCAGATAATGGATTATGGATATCATAAACATTTAAGATTTAACAGATTTGTTACATATAGACGTTGTATCATGGATTTAAAAGACCATAGCAAGCGGGCAGCGACGGGCGAAGCGACCGAGGGGGCGGGGCGGGCTGCGCGGCGGACGCGGGGGTCCGTGCCTCCTCGCGGTGGAGGGCTGGGGTTCGCCGGGGACGCCGGGTCGCTCCGCGTTGCCAGGTTACCGAGCGCGTGCCCCGCGCCCGCTCTTCCGCCCGGGCCGCCCTCGGCGCCGCCTGAGCCGCGGTGCGGGCTGCGTGGGGCGCCGGTTCCGCGGAAGCCTGGGTCGGGCGCTGCGTGCGGGACTCTCGTCGCTCGTGGACGGGGCGCGAGCGAGCGGGGGACGTAGGGCGCCGACCTGGGCCTCCCCGGCGCTCCGGCTCCGCTCAGGGCGCCCGCTCAGGGGCCTCCGGCGCGAGGCCCCCTTCGTGGTCAAGATGGCGGCGCCCAGGCGGGCCGCGCCGAGGTGAGCTGGAGCCGGGCCCGGAGAGGGGCGAGTCGGCCACTCCCAGGACTTGGACCCCGGGCTGGTCTCCCGTCTCCCGGTGAGCGGCGGGTGAGTGGGCGCGGCCGCGCGTAGGTCCGTCTCGTGGGGTGGTCAGCTCTTCGTGCGCCCGCAGACTTCTGTCGTCTGATAGTCAGATCTGGGGTGGCCCAGGTTGGAGGCGAGGGTGCTTGATTGGGGAAACCTGAGGGGTTTAAGGACTCTATTGGGATCGTTTCAGACCCCAGCAAGAAGCTGAGCAAGTTTCCTCCTGACTCTCTTGCCGGCTAAGTTTTCTCCCTTCTCTGAAGGTGCCAGCTTTTCTGAAAAACCTTGTTACCCGGGGAGATACAGTTGGTGGTTCTGACCGTGGAACGTAGGGCCCGACGCGGGGAAGCCTGAGCTGGTTCTAGTTACTTTGTTTGCAAAGCACTTGTCTTGTCTTTGGAATCTTTGTGTATGTAACCAACGTTGGGAAGAGCCAGCGTTTTCTCCTCCAAAACACTGCGAGGGGTAACTTTATACGTAAGAAACAAGTGGGCGTTCACATCCATCTCTTTTACAACCACTGAGTTTTGGTTGTGTTTCCTTTCTTTAAGTTTGTCTCGTTCTGAAGTGATAACAACAACAACAAAAAAAACAAAAAAAAGACCATAGCCAATTACACAAAGTATACTCTAGTCTCAGTCCTGCCATTAATTAGCTTAAGTCATTTAAATTTTCTAGGCCTCATTTTTCTCATGTGATGTTTTTTCTTTGAAAAAGTATAGTTTCTGGAAGTCTCTAATCTCTGTGTCATAGTTCAGCTTGGAGAAAACCTGTTCTTATCCAAACTCCATGACATTGAATTTCCAGCTTCAACTTTGGACTTTGAGTGAGTTGGGGGCAACTTTTTAAGGATATTTTCACACAGCTTTTTTAGTTAATATCAGTCTAGCTGACTTGTCATACTCAGACTTTCTCCCATATTCTTTTACCAGTGTGTTCCTTAGTCATATATATAAAGACTGTTGTGGGAAAAATGACCTCCTGGGTCAGCTTACTGCATGGTCATCGACACAGGGCAGGGAGTAAGATTCTGTGGATTTTACAGAAGCAGATACAGGTTTCATTATCCATGTCCTCTCCCCTTTCATCTTACAAAAACAGCAGGCTTTTCTTGGAGAACTGCCAGATAATGCCATCCTGCCTCCTCACGGGCCCTGGGGATGAGTCGCCCAGGGACTGAACTCCAGTAAAGCAGGTGATTGGCTCATGGGTAGGCATCTGACCTTGGCTAAGTCTATCAGACTCCTCCCCAGGACTTTTGTCTCAGAGCAAAATGGAAGAATTGCCTTTTCTCTCTGGAATTTCTAAGCTGGGGAGATATGACTCTGGGACTCCCAGTGACCATCCAGCACAAGAAGAGACTTTCTGTAAAATAAAGTCTTGCAGAGGTAAGCAGGGCTGAGCTGGAACCCTGCTGATACTCTGGAACTTCCAGATCCAACTGTATCTGGCTGCATCCCTGAATTTCTAGTACTTGTTTGTTGAGGTTGTTGTTGTTTGGTTTTTGTTTTTAAATTTCCTTTGACTATTTTGAATTTGTTTTCAGCCATGTGCATTTGAAAGCATCATAGCTAAAAGAGCTAATTTCCTACATTAATGTCAGGTTTGCTTCCTTAAGTGAAAAATCATATCAGCTATTTTCTTTAAATAAAATCCTTCTAGCCCAAGTTTGAGATATTCAAAACTCTGCCTCCTACCCCCCTCTTTTCCAACATTTACTATATCACCTTGAAGCATTTGTGACCACATCGTTCCCATCTAGACGCAGTTGAGAGAGAGAGCAAAGACTCCTGATATAAACTGCAACCTATACGCCTCCTACCTGGAAGCTTTAGAACATACTTGATTCTTGTCATTAAAGCAAATCTTTTGTTGTTGTCTCCAGGGCACAGAAGCATTTTCATGGCATAATGGAGTACAAAGTACATTAAGCCTAACTCTACTTCTCATCCTCTTTTACTTCAAATAGGCAGAAAAGAACCATCTCAAACACATTTTCCCAACAAATAAAATACATATACGATTATGTTTAGAAGACGTTTATGCAACATATAGTTAGACTGATTAATTAATGGACCTTTTGCCAATTGGCACAGTAAATATATATGTTCAATGTGCTCAATTAAAAAGAAGACAATAACATATTTTTACAGGTTAATTATCTGAGAAGAGTATTGTGCCAGCACACTTGATACTACAGTATTTCATGTTTGACAGGTAATCTTCTTTCAATTATATTTACTGCTAAATGTTTCTTGGATCAAGCTATTAAATTATAAGGTCAAAAGTAAAATGATATGAAATTACAATGATAAAGGGACACATATCCCACTTTATGAGAATAGAAGTTCTAATTTCTTTTCAGTACTACTAGTAGTGACCACAGTACTAATTTGAGCCCTTACTATGAGCCACTGTGCCCATATACATTTAGTTCTTACAGTAGTTCTGCAAAGGGCATATAATAATCCACAGTGTAAAGCTGAAGAAAGTGATTCTCATAGCTGAAAGTCACATAGCTGGTGAGTGGCAAAGTCTAGATTCAAACTTAGAGTCGTCTGACAATGCCCAGGTTGTTGACCACTATGTACACTGCTCAATTGTTGCACCAATAAAGAAGTGCTTGAAATAATTATAGATTTGCCTACCCTGAAACTGCAGTGATTTAAAGACATCAAAGTTGCCAGTTGCTTAACCACATCTACTTACAGTAAGAAATTACATTTTATTTCATTTCTAAAACAAGATTAATTCTGCAGGCCCATCGAAACTTGAGCACACAAATCCTACCTCCAAATGAAAGATGCTTGTTTTCCATTATTCAACAGATGGCCCTGTACAGAGGCAATAAATATATAGTAGAATTTTCATTCAAATAAATGAGGAGAGGTTTCTTCTTGTCCTGATTCAGTGCCCATCATTATGGATTATGATGGCTCTTCCCAAACTTTACTTCATTCACTCCACTCTTTCTACAAACTCCAGTAATGGAATTCATCATTCAGATATATGTGCAAAGCGAAAGGACTGTATTAATACAGTTGCTGAAAGTCAAGTTGATAGAGCACAGGAAATACATCCTAATAAATGCAACATTAACGTTTGTGTGGGCCTTGGAGTGAGGGGTAGAAGAATTTTCAGTTTAATGGAATATTTTGCCTCTTGCTATGAAAGTGTGGCTTAATAGTCTTGTAATTGGTCATTTACAGAATCCTCCATCTCTGGGTTTCATGCTTTCTTTACTCTGCAGCTGTTGATTCCTTCTCTTGTTCTGGATGGAAGATAGCAACGAAGCCACTTCAAAGGGCTCAGCCTGCCTTTCTGTGTTATTGTTTAGATGAAGATATTTCCATTTATTAAAGCACACTATTTAAACATTTTTATCATGTTTCAAACTTGACTGTGTCCTGAAGGTATGAGCACAGGCAGACATAATGGGGGATGTTTTCCAGGAGAGAACATACCCTTATCAAAGGAATTATGAGAATTTTCATGTATGGATTGAGAATCAAATTCTGGAGTTAGACCTGAATTTAAATTCATACTCGCAACTTATTACCAGTCTCATCTTGATCAAACGGTTACCACACTTCTCATCAATTTCCTTATCTTTGAAAGTGGAATAAGAGAAGTATGCCTGGTGGAGTTACACATCAAGCTCATCTGATAGAATATTCATAAGGATTTTGCACAAAATATACATAGAAATATTTTAGCACTGAGTTTAGCATGCGAGTCATCTTCAATACATTTAAGAGCTATTATTTTATTATTATTATGCTATTATTAAATATCACTATTACTTAAATTTCATTACTGCTAAAATTGCTGTAAAACTACCGCAATAACCCATGATGAATTCCCCTCTTCTGTTTCCTTTGTTTAAATGGAAAATATATATATAAATCTAGACAGAGAACACTTTAGTGATCCTATTCAGTGGAGTGAGAATTTCCATGGCACTGATTAAAACAAATCCTGAATTGCATGGACTTAAGATAGCAGAGAGGGGCTTCCCTGGTGGCGCAGTGGTTGAGAGTTCGTGACCCGATCCGGGAAGATCCCACATGCTGCGGAGCGGCTGGGCCTGTGAGCCATGGCTGCTGAGCCTGCGTGTCCGGAGCCTGTGCTCCGCAACGGGAGAGGCTGCAACAGTGAGAAGCCCGCGTACCGCAAAGAAGGAGGAAAAAAAAAAAAAGATAGCAGAGAGGCTAAGAGATTTGAAGTTCGACATCCCCAAGTGTGAATTCTACTGTGACCCTCTTCTAGCTCTAGAACCTTGAGGAAGTTACTTAAACTTTCTGAGCTTTACTACTAGTTTCCTCATCTGTATCTTTTTCAGGACTATTTATCAAGCATCTTCCTGTTCTCTATGCTTGTACGTATCAATGAATAAATTAGACAAGAGCCTTTGCCTGCGTGCTCCTTCTTGCATGCTTTCTCCCTCCTTACACTCTCGTGTGGAAACGGATGTTATAAATAAACTCTATGCTTTGTCACAGGTTGATGGGCGCTACGGGATAAGGAAAAGGATGTGACGCTCACTGAAGAGGCTTGGGTTGGGAGTGCTGGAGGAGTGTACAGGTAGGTTCTGATTTTAAATAGGGTAGTCAGGGTGGATTTTATAAGTTGACATTTGAGCAAAGACTTGAAGTGAGGGAGTTGTCAGAATGTATGATGGGGAGACCACTCCCTGGGAGCAAGAATAACCAGTCCCAAAACTCTAAGGCAGAAATATGCCGGGCAGCTTGGAGGAATATCAAGGAGGCCACCCTGGCTGACTTAGTCAGTGGGGAGGAAGAGACAGCAGGAGGGCTGGAGGTCGGATATGTGATGGGATGGATTGGGTAAGTCCTGGGAGGCCATCACATGCATTGTGTCTTTTACTCTAAATGTAGGCAGCCAGGGGCAGGATTTTAGCCGAGGTGTGGCATGAACTGTCTCTTGTTTGAAAAGCATAACTCTATCTGTGGTCTTGAGGATGTGGGGAGAGAGTGGAGTCAGGGAGAATCTCGGGAGGTGACTACAGGATCCTCGAGGTCTATGTTGGTGGCCTGCACCAGGCTGCTAGCGGCTGGTAATTCTCAGAAGTGGAACATTGGGAAGGAAGGTTGTGACAGCATTTCGTGGTAGATTGAATGCAAGAATGGAAAGGAAGAGGGGGTCAAGGGTGAATTCGAGATTTAGGGCCTGGGGAACTGGAAAGGTGTGGTTACTGTCACCTAAGATGGAAAAAGTTTGGGGTAGAGCATGTTTGGGGGATTAAAGACCAGTTTTGGAGGTATAAGATTTGAGATGTTTTCGTGACATCCAAGTAGAGATGCTGAGTACACAGTTGGATACACAAGTCTGCAGTTCTGAAGAAAGGTCTAAACTAGAGATACACTTTAATACAATGGAGATATTAAGAATAGTTACATGGAAGCGCTATTTTAAAGGTAAAATGAAGTAATGCAATTAGCACTCTGTCTTCTCAAAACATTTAATAACTGTTAGCTAAAATAATTATCTGAAATGAAAAAATACCTATAGTTTGTTTTGTTGTTTGCAGTAAAAGTGAATAAAATGTCACAATTATTTTAATAGTATTTGTGACACAGTAGTTTTAGTTAAGACACCATGACTATAAACATTTACACTAAACCTTTCAGTCTCCTGCTTTTCACTCTGATAGGGTACTTGGAACCATATTTTGTAAGGTTTAAGTTAGTTGTCATAGGGTACCTCTTTAATTAGAAGTAATTCTGAACTGTCTAGTTCCATGCAGTTTTATATACATATATGTATAATTATTATTTTATGATTTATCAAACTGTGTTGAAAATTTGCATCACTGATATACATTAGAATTTAAGCATTTACCCAGGTACTCAAGGAAAAAAATGTACTTGTCTTGTAATTTCCATAGGGGTACTTGCTTTCACATCTTCTCTTCACTTTGCAATTGAAAACATGGCAGGGGAAATATTATCTTACTGGTCTTTGAGTTCCCCTTAGCTATCTGCAACTCCTTAAACAGCCTTTGTGGCTTAACCAAAATTCTCTTCCATCTTCATTCCGCTAACAGATATTGGTCTAAGCATGTACTTATACTAAAAAATGCATGACCACGTTGTCTCTACACATCTATAATTTTATGTTAACACTATCATTATGTAAGCTGTACTTTAATTGTAATTATAACAGATTTTATGTCAACACACATCCATTTCTAGTGTTCATCTGGTGTTCAAGGGGAGAGCAGCATGTCGTAAATTTTATCAAAATATAACATCTGAAGAATAGAACAGAGGGTAATTGTGTAATTCTGTATTCACTCTAATTAAGTTCAGTGGAGTTGGCATAATAGAATTAAGATGAAAAAAAAAAGACATCGAGGTACCATGGCTCCCTCTCCTAACACACCCTTTTCGTATCCGAGAGCAGAGACTCAGCACCTTTCTGTACAGAAATGGAGACAGGAAGAGGCCAGAGGATGAATGACAGGCACGAATGAGGTGGAACTTTGAAGAGCAACATGGAAATGAAATACTTCTTTTGTATTTGGTAGGTAGGGAAAATGTACCAGCGTGTATGCCTACTGGGACCACGTTTTCCAGAACAGTTAAGCCCAGTGTCAACTGTGCTGTCCCACCTTCCTCGTAAGTAGGAACATACTGTTACTTGAATCTTTGCTTCCTGTTTCTTGATAGCTGGTTGAGAAGATTATCACAGGAACTGCATCTTGTTAGCAAATACATTGTTTTGAAATGATTGACACTCACTGAAGAGTGGCAACTCCAAGCTTGCTCTCTCTTGATCTTGGACTATTTAAGTCTGGAGTGCAGGAGTGGGTTATGGGGAAAGACCATTGGAATTCTTATGTCTTCAGCATAATAGTTATAGCATAATGGTTAGGAGTGTAGGTGCTGGTTCAAATCTCTGCTTTCCACTTGCTAACCATATGAGCTTGGGCAATTTACCTGATTACCTGAACCTCAATACTCCTGCCTATAAAATGATGTTAATAGTATTTCATCCCCATAGACTTGTTTTCAATGTTAACATGAAGTCACTTACACCAAGCACTTAATACAATGCCTACATCATAGTGAAGTCTATCATTATTACTATTACTACTACTACTACTATTATTATTATTACTGTCACGATGCCAGGTGCTATTTTTCCTATGCCTTATTCCATTATCTTCTGCCCTGTCCCCCCATTTCTGTCTTGTTTCTGTATAAGGGTAGGTTTGTCACAGAGCATTTTCTTTCCGTAATGTCTGACTCTTAGTCATCAAGGTGACTGGTCCACGACCCGGCATTCATTGCCGCTCGTTGAAGCAACCCATTTTGAGAAGGGGAGTTGGGTATTGATGCCAAGTTGGGTCAAGGAGAGAGAATTTTCTCTCTTCTGCACTCAGAGAGCTAAGTGAAATATTCAGGCCTCGGAAGGCGAATCAGGCAAAGGGCAACATGCTTAATTTCATACCTTAGTGATTAAGAACAAGTCAGACAGGCTGGATTTGAACTGATTTCCGTCATGTACTGATAAAGGGATCTTAGGTGCTTTTGTAACCCCTCTGAGGCTCAGTCAACATCTGAAAGAGACGAATAACATTATCAGGACCTAGCATACAGCCTTGTTGTAATAAGTGAGTAAATCCTTTTAAAACGTTCAGCACGTTGTTTGGCATATAAACACTTAATAAAATTTAGCTTCTTTGACTACTACCGCTGCTAATATTATTAAGTAGCTGAGCAGATCCGAGGCCTATTTTTTTCTTAGATTGCACATAATCATTTGGACAGCCAGCTCACATTGATCAACCGTTGCTTATATATAAACCCCCATGAACCCAAAGGTGCTTTAACTCTCTCCCAGTCAGAGCCTGTTCTGGAGGCAGAAGCAACACCGGCACTACCCCCGTCATCTTTGCCTTTATTGTCACTACACTCGCCTGCCGTACTGAGCACTTTCTGTGTGCCAGGCACCAAATTTAGCCCTGCGTATGCACTGTATCATATAGTTCTCACACTCAGGTGGGAGACATTATCATCGTCCCCAATTTTCAGATAAAGACGCCGAGGTGTTGGAAACGTAAGAAACTTGACCCACAGCAAGAGATGGAGCCGGAGTATTCAAACCCTTCTCTCTGACCTCAAGAACCCTTAAATATTAGCATACTACTACATCCTGGTAAGAAAATCTGCTTCCAGCCACTCTGGTGAGAGTAGAAATGATTCTCAGTCCCCACATTCCTCTATTGCCCATGCCACCGTAGCCTCAGGACTAGCGGGGAAAGGAAGTGATCTCTTCAAAGAGCAGCCAAAGGGAACCTACTCCCTTCTGCCTTTTCGTAATCAACTAACCAATATTTTATTTCCTTCTTAAGAGTCCCCACGTGTTCCTTTTGGTACTTAGCTTGGCCTTTTAGAATTCTGACATTCTGTACATGACTCATCCACTGTATTTCATGTTAATTTATTGAGGTCAAGTATAGGGTCTTACTCATCCTGAAGTCCAGTTATCCCCTGTCACATCTAACTCTGTTCTTTTCTTCTTGTAGGACATCTGCAGATATTTATTTGAATTTTGTTGAATTGTTCTCATCAATAGTACATTAAAAGTTATACAGAAAGTGCTTTCTTATAAGGAAAACCATCGAAATAGATTTCTAGCTCTTTACTTTTTATAGCACTATTGTAGAGATTATAGATTTCCAGGTAATATTTTTTAGATTGAGTTCTTCATATCATCTTATTTTTACATATAATGATAAATCTGAATTTTCTCTATCAAAGCTCTGAGACTTCACTGGCTTGTAACTTAGCTTGTTGATTATGTGTGGTTGACTTTTCCATTTACAATGATATTTGATCCTGGTAAGGATGGGGCTGGGTGGGAAAGTACATCTTAGGGCCATCAATTGGTTTTGTAGAGAACTAACATAAAGATCTAAAGTCTCATCATATTTCTGCAGAACTCATGAATCATTTTATTATAATTCCATTCATCCAGGGAGTATAAAACCATTTTCAAATTGTTATTCCTAATTTGTTCATCTTCTCTTCCTTAGTCTTAGTGAGAAGAGAGCAGGCTGAATGGAAGAAAGTCATTATGACCACTGGGGCCACTAGGGTAGGCATCAGTCCCAGAGTTTTGTTTTCATCTCTCCGCTATTAATATTGGCTAATGTCTTGAGTGCTTACTTGGGGCAAATTACTTAGCCGACCATGGCAAATGGATTGTGTCATTTCATCCCCTGATAGTCATACAATTAATGTATGTATTATTATGATATCCCATAATGCATATATGGAACAGAGCCTCAGAAGTAGTTATTTGCTCACCAAAATATGGTAGATGTGGAATTTGGACTCAGGTCTGATAGACTCGTAAATCACTCCTAGTGATTTTTACCACTAAATTAAAGTTGTAATACCTCTGGAGAGTAGATAGTTTCTAAAATTTCCTCAGCTCTAACGTTTTATAGTTAAATTTTTGTCTGATGGCAAGCTTAACAGTTAAGATGGGTAGGAAGGAATGCCAGCCTGTTGAATGCAATTTCCCTGAAATGAGCCAGTTCACTCATTCATTCACTCAGCATGTATTGAATGTTTGCTCTGTGCAAAGGCATTTTAGGCATCACAGTGGAGTGAGCGCCCCTTCCATAGACTCTCCTGCAGCACTCAGAGAAGTCTTGGACTGGTTTGCCTGTTATGGAATGGGGCTTGGTGATAGAAGCCTGGTTTGTCCTCCACTGATAAAACTAAAACATACTCATATGAGTTTAGAGGCATCTTGAAGCCGTGGGATAGTAACACACATGAATCTTACCATTTTTGCCTGGGATTAATGATATAAAGGCTTTGGATTTGGGTATGGAAAATGGGTGCAATTATGGGTGTGTTGGTTCTACATATATATGGACATCACGTGTCATCAGCCTGCAGCTACCTGCCATTCCTCACTACTCCTTCTTTTCACAAACCAAACAAGTACCTTCTTATCTCTCCTGTGGATAAGCTCTTGACAGTGGCACTAGGGCCTCCCTCAATAAGTACATCATTGGCTAAACCAGTGGTTTCTCAGATATGCTCATTGAACAACCCTTAAGGTGGATTCACATTCCACTGCCTAGAATAGAATATGGTGTTCTTTAGAAATCGGGGGGAAAAAATAGGCCACCAGATGTACTTTCTTTAATTTAAATTGTTTATATATATGAACAATTGTTATATATGTGTATGTATACTTGTTCATATATATGAATGATTTAAAATTGAAGAGATAGATATATACACACACATATATATATATGTATATTTAAATTTTGGCTTCTGTTAGCAAGTAGTAAATTAAATTATTAGCAGATCCATACTGCAGGGAAATAACCAATCAGATTTCATTCAATAGCTTGCTTTTTTGTAGATTTATGGTTGTGATTCTACATCTGCAGGTATGTTTGCTGAAGAAAATATTTCTGCCACTTTACACAAAATTAAATTCATTTAATACCAATGCGGCATGTCTCAAATGTCTTAATACAGTTTTAATCTTGAATCGCATCAGAAGTATGAAATTAGAAACATACCCCAAAATCATTTGAAGATATAATTACTTTCATTTCCCTTAGACTTTTGAGACTTTTGAAAAACAAGTATTTAGTTGTACTTATCTGTTTCTGTCTCTCTAAGGATAGCAAACACTGAAACACAATTCTTTTTAAAAGTCAGTATTGAAAATATATTGTCCAAGATGATCAAATCTAAGGAAGTGGCAAAGAAATTCAAAAATTTAAACTTTCAAAGGGTGCTTTTTTTGTGAATGTGTAGTACTTGTTCTTCTGAAGGAATTAATCTTTTTAAAAATTTAATTAACTTATTTTTTATTGGAGTATACTTGGTTTACAGCGTTGTGTTAATTACTGCTGTACAGCAAAGTGACTCTGTTATACATATGTATATACATTCTTTTTCATACTCTTTTCCATTATGGTTTATCACAGGATATTGAATATAGTTCCCTGTGCTATATAGTAGGACCTTGTTGTTTAGCCAATCTATGTATACCAGTTTGCATCTGCTAATCCCAAACTCCCAGTTCATCCCTCTCCCACCTGCTTCCCCCTTGGCAGCCACCAGTCTATTCTCTATGTCTCTGATTCTGTTTCTGTTTCATAGATAGGTTCATTTGTGTCATATTTTAGATTCCACATATAAGTGGTATCATGGTATTTGTCTTTCTCTTTCTGACATACTTTACTTAGTATGATAATCTCTAGTTGCATCCATGTTGCTGCTGCAAATGGCATTATTTCATTCTTTTTTTTATGGCTGAGTAGTATTTCATTGTATCTATGTACCACATCGTCTTTATCCATTCATCTGTTGATGGACATTTAGGTTGTTTCCATGTCTTGGCTATTGTGAATATTGCTGCTGTGAAGATCAGGGTGAATGTGTCTTTTTGAATTATAGTTTGGTCTGGATATACGCCCAGGAGTGGGATTGCTGGATCATATGGTAGGTCTATTTTTAGTTTTCTGAGGAACCTCCATACTGTTTTCCACAGTGGCTGCACCAACTTACATTCCCACCAACAGTGTTGTAGGAGGGTTCCCTTTTCTCCACACCCTCTCCAGCATATGTTATTTGTAGACTTTTTAATGATGGCCATTCTGACTGGTGTGAGGTGGTACCTCTTGGTAGTTTTGATTTGCATTTCTTTAATAATTGGCAGTGTTGAGCATCTTTTCATGTGCCTATTGGCCATCTGTATTTCTTCTTTGGAGAAATGTCTCTTTAAGTCTTCTGCCTATTTTTTTGATTGGGTTGTTTGCTTTTATTGTCATCAAGTTGTATGAGCTGTTTGTATATTTTGGAAATTAAGCCCTTGCTGGTCGCATCATTTGCAAATATTTTCTCCCATTCTGTAGGTTGTCTTTTCATTTTGTTTATGGTTTCCTTTGCTGTGCAAAAGCTTGTAAGTTTGATTCGGTCCCCTTTGTTTATTTTCATTTTTATTTCTATTGTCTTGGGAGACTGACCTAAGAAAACATTGGTATGATATATGTCAGAGACTATTTTGCCTGTGTTCTCTTCTAGAAGTTTTATGGTGTCATGTCTTATGTTTAAGTCTTTAAGAGATTTTGAGTTTATTTTCGTGTATGGTGAAAGGATGTGTTCTAACTTCACTGGTTTATATAAGGCTGTCCAACTTTACCAACACCACTTGCGGAAGAGACTGTCTCTTTCCCATTGTATATTCTTGCCTCCTTTGTCAAAGATTAATTGTCAAAGATTAACTGAGGTGTGTGGGTTTATTTCTGGGCTCTGTATTCTGTTCCATTGATCCATATGTCTGTTTTTGTGCCAATACCACACTATTTTGATTACTGTGACTTTGGAGTACTGTCTGAGTCTGGGTTGGCTATGCCTCCAACGTTGTTCTTTTTCTTCAGGATTGCTTTGGCAATTCTGGGTCTTTTATGGTTCTGTATGAATTTTAGGATTATTTGTTCTAATTGCGTGAAAAATGTCATGGGTAATTTGATAGGGATCGCATTAAATCTGTAGATTGCTTTGGGTAGTATGAGCATTTTAACAATGTTAATTCCTCCAACCCAAGAACATGAGATGTCTTTCCATTTCTTTGAATCATCTTCACTTTCCTTTATTAATGTCTTACAGTTCTCCGTGTATAAGTCTTTTGCCTTCTTGGTGAGGTTTATTCCTAAGTATTTTATTTTTGGGGTTGTGATTTTAAAAGGCATTGTTTTTTTACATTCCCTTTCCGATATTTCATTGTTGGTATAAAGAAATGCAACCAATTTCTGTATGTTAATCTTGTATTCTGCTACCTTGCTGAATTCGTTTATCAGTTGTAGTAGTTTTCATGTAGAGTCTTTAGGGTTTTCTCTATATAGTATCATATCATCTGCATCTAATGACAATTTTACCTCTTCCTGAAGGAATTAATCTTGAAGTTCTACTAAGACTTTTGGAATACCTGTTTTAATGAGCCACTACTTCCTGCCTGAGATTGCACTATGCACCAGAGATTCTAGAATTAGCATACTAAAACTAATAATGCAAACAACAGCAACAAATATTCACAAACCTCCCTGGCAAGGAAGTAAAGTCCACTGGAAAAACAGACAAGTGAAACACACATTCAAAATGGCAATGATTCTCAAACATTTATGTGCTGAAAAATCATGACAAGCATGATAACCAGGGCAATTACTAGACCCCTTCTCCAGCTGGTCAGGTGTAAGGTCCTGTAACTGTATTTTTGGTGAATGCCTCCAGGAGAGTGTGAGACAGATGTTCTCAGTTGTCGTCAACCTTTAGTGTGCATCAGATTTGCCTGAGAATATTGTTAAAACACAGATTGCTGGGCTCCAGTGCCAGAGTTCTAACCAGTTCCCAGGTGTGGCTGATATTGCTGGCCCAGGGACCACATTTTGAGAACCACCTTTCAAAACTCTGCAGTATGCGGTTGTGTGTGTTGTGAATGAGACGGGCCCAGAGAACCTAAGGAGGGCAAAGGGACTCTGCCCTAAATTAGCCAAAGGTAACAATAGCAGCTAGAATTGATTGACCCAAGAAAAAATTATAAGAACTTTACCTGCATTTGCTCATTTAATCCTTTCAATAAGGTACATAGGTGCTACTTAGTGTTCCTCTTTTACAGGGGTGTCCAGAGAAGGTAACTACTTTGCCCACGTCCTAAACTGGTAAGTAACAGATTAAGAATTCAAGTCTCGGAAGTCTGATTGCAGAGCCCACACCTCTACCCTTTCTGCATGTAGAGAGGAGTAAAGGGTTGTCAGTGAAGCCTTCCTGGGGGCCCTGGCCTCTGAGTGTAGATAGAAGGATGAGTGGACATAAAGATCATTATTTGTGTGTGGTGGGGGTAGGGGAGGAAGTATGAGGGCTTCCAGAAGAGCCCGCCCTCCCCATACATCTGCTATAAGCAAGTCTGATGATCAGGAGTCCGGAACATGAGTATGACTATGGGATACTGAGAAGGGTTCTAGAACCCTGAGGTTAGAGTTCTGGATCAGTTAGTAGGTAACAGAAAGTGAATGAGTGATTTACCTTACTTTCCACGGGTAGCAGGAAGTTTGGAGATAGTCCCTTTAGCGTTAGTCCAGCTGCTGAAGGGCATCACCAGGGAACTGGGTTGCTTCGCTCTTCCAGCTTCCACATCTCTAGCATGTCCACATAGCTTCAAAGTGACCCCAGAATCTCCAGTAGTGTTCCAACAATTTGGGCAGGAAGAAAGAAAAGGAAAAAGAAATTAAGTAAGAAAAAAAAGGCAGTGTCTAACTCAGAGAGCAAATTTTTTACCACAGATGGTCAGCAGACTTGCACTTAGATCTCATCAGCTCGGATTTTAAACTGGCCACCTTAGCCTTAAGGATAATGGGGTCTCCTAAACCAGGGCTCTGGTAGTAAGGAATAAGGAGAGAGTGGTACTGATTAGCAGTGCCTGCTGTCCCAAACAAATATTATCCCCAAACTATTTTTTTTATTCTATATTTTACTTTAAAGAATGGAGGGGAAACATTATGTATCTGTAAATAGCCTTTTAGAAAGGGTACAATTATATAGTTATACAACCCCCTGGAGGGCTCCTTTCTTCTAAAATCTCTTTAAAAACTGTTCAAGGTTAAGGACATTTTTATCTTAATTTAGTAACTTGCAGTCGATTATCTTGGAATGACATCCTCTCTCTGCAGATGTTCTGTCAGGCTTTAGAAAATTCTAGAAGTGGACAGAGAAGTGTTATGGTACATGTATTTGCAATATGCACGTCTTTGAAATGAAATCCATTTAGGGACCAAAAGGCATTTCATGTCTTTGCTATACATTTTCACATATTTGCCTTTCCAGAATTCCTTTGAGCAAATCTGTTAGATGTAACCCATCCGTTTCTCCCATCTGAATTCTTTATTACTAAACATTCTTCAGTATGCTCTCACTCCCCTCTGTCAAAGGCGTTTCTCTGGGTCCTCACCCTTCTCATCTCATATGTGAATGCGTATCTTAAACTGAAGCAACAGTCTGCTATGACTTCTCCATAACTTGAAGAACCTGTCTTTGTGGGAAAAAAAATAGACTTACTAACTTAAAAGGTAAAATGCGTGCAATGTTTCTGAGAATTAAAAACTAAGATAAAAACATAAGCAATGGAAAAAACTTACAGTGGATCCTTTTCAAATACTTTATTTTACAGAGAAGGCAACTGAGGTTTAAAGAAAAAATGCGTTAGTTAGACACTAAATAATAAACCTTAAACCTCAGTGGAGCAACACATGGACAGTTCATTTCTCACTCACTCAGGAGTGTAGTATGGACTTTGGTGGTCTGAGGGTCAGTTTTCTGCTCAGTTATTTAGGGACCCACCACCTTCATCAAGTGGCTCTACGTTCGTCCTAAAAAGGAAAGGAGAGAGGAAGCTGCAAGCTACAATTATCAACTCGTTATCCTTCAGACATAAACTCTTCAGGTCACCTCTCGTCACATTCTTTGGGATAGAACCATACCCAGATGCAAGCGGAGATGGAGAATGTTGTTCCTATCTTGGTCCTAGTGATGCCTCTACAGGCTGGAGGAGCTAATTAAAGTGTAGTCAACAGCTCGTTGTTTCTGCCACAATGAGTGATTAGCCTAAGGCTGTGGATTAATTATGTGTGTGTGTCACATATACATATAATACACACAAACATATATATGTGTGTGTATATATACATTTTTTAGCATGAGTTGACACATGGGGCTTCTGCTGTATCAAGAGTACAAACTGCCTCTTGTTGCTTTTTCTTAATTGAAGTTGACTACTACTATCTATTTCCCTTCATTTTGCTACCTCCCCCCCCCCGCCTTTCAGTATTATATGAAAATTCTGAAAGAAATAATTTCAAAGTTTCCAGTGCTTTTAAAGGTAATAGAATACTCAGACCTTAACAATTTTCCTGTGTGAAACTTTTGCCAGACTAAAATGTTAACTTATGAAAAGTAAATTTAGATTGATACAAAAGAGAAAATAAGCTGATTTTTTTTTTTTTTACACAAATACCCTGAGCCAGGGTGGAAAATAAATGGAAAACTGGAGGAATTTAGATCCTTTTGTTGTAAATTTAAATAATTTTAATTGTAAAAATAATACAGGCTCATTGCAGAAACTCCAAAATTGAAAGGATTTAAAGAAAAAAGGAAAAATAACTCAAAATCCCATTTCTGATAAATCATCTCTGTAACATTTTTGAGGGTATCTTTTGAAACTTTTTTGTGACGGGGTGCATATAAATACAATGCAAGTATAAAATACCTTTAATTATTATATCAAACTACAAAACAGTTCTATAACATTTTTATTTAGTAATATAAGTATGATTACTCATCACCTAATAAAAATCTGCAGCATCATTTTTAATGGTTGAACAGCATTCTATTATTTATTTAACCAGTCTCTACTGTTCAACATTTAGATTATTCCTGTTTTGCTTTGCTAAACAATGAGACAAGCATCCTTGTTCATATGTCTTTGAGCATTTGTTTATTTCCTTAGAATGGACTTCTAGAACTTGAATGGCTGGTTGTCAGTTCTGGTACATACTGACATATTGTCTTCCAGAAAGGTTACCGTGCTTTTTATTTCTACCGAGAATTTAACATCCAATGTGGTTTCTTACACACACTCATCAGTATCAGTATTATCAATATCAATACCAGTATTATCAAGTTTTTTAAAACTTTGTCATTCTAGTCAGTAAAATATGACACCTGAATTATTTTATTTGTATTTCTTTAATAATAGCAAGGTTGAACATATTTTCATACCCTTATTGGCTGTTAATACTTTTTAGTTTGTGACTTTATGGCATCCATTTTTCATCGATGTATAACAACCTTTTATATATCAATGTGTTTATTTTGTTGTTTGTTGTAAATGCAATTTTTTTCTCTTCATTTATTAATTTTTATTTTGTGTGTGTTGAACTTCTTTAATACTGTGAAGTCTATTCAAAAACTCTTTAGTGAACACAACAAATGTGGAAAATCAGTCATTCTCCTGCATTTTGTAATCAATGTATTTCCTTTTGGGCAGTATGGAAATGTAAGTTCTTATTTCATCTTATGGTTGGAAAGAATCTATTCCCTCGGAAAGGGATTATAGTCTCCATGATGCAGTAATGGGAGATTTTATAGGGTAGGCAGGGTCTACAGAAGAAAAAACCCTAAATCACACTCCATTGGAGGTTGCCTTATTTATAAAAATGGCATTTGAGGTTGTGTGACTGCCATCAGGTAAGCAAAATTAATTTTTAGCATGAAGTACTCCTATCAGCAAGAACAGCCTAGGATAGGCTAGCAGTAAGAAGTGAGGGGTTATGGGATTGGGGCATAGCCTCTGTTTCCTCCAATGCAGCTGGAAATTTAAACTCTGGGGCTCCTGCTTGATCCAATCAGCCCAGCTAGTATGTGTTGCCAGGTAGGGTGAATAGACTCAGAAGTACAAGAGCTCATCCTTGGTCCCCTCTGGAAATGAGCAGAGAATACTGTGTCAAGCAGAGGTGATCAGTCCATGGTCTGGAGACCTGGATCTCCTCACAGAGTCCGTAAAGTCAGGGTGAGACAAAATGCCAATACAGATTATATTGATGACAGTATCAATGAGGTGACACTGAGTCCTTTGACCCAACGTGTGTCTGCAGTGTGCCATCCATTAGTAAATGGGCAAAGCCATTTGACAGATCTATCTGATACAATGAATGAATCTGACACTCATAGTTTGAAAAACTGAAACTGTATCCATTTGTCAAGAACAGTGGCTACTTGTTCTGCTTTATTCCCCCTGGTAGAACTAGGTAACATTGCAGGGAGTAAGACGTTCCAGCATTTCACCCTGGAGTAGCCCCCAAACTGAAGAAGCTGTCTTATCAGTAGTTAGCTCCTTGTCACCAAGAATATTAAAGTAGATTTGTATGATTAGCAAATTAAAGAGACTGTAGTGCCTACCACTACTGTATTCACTAAGGCACCCAAGTTATTCTAAAGAAATCCTCATAATACATTAGGACCGTTTTGA
This sequence comes from Tursiops truncatus, assembly GCF_011762595.2. Lineage (NCBI taxonomy): Eukaryota > Metazoa > Chordata > Mammalia > Artiodactyla > Delphinidae > Tursiops > Tursiops truncatus. Next base: position 32,477,254 of record NC_047050.1, read on the forward strand.
ATATTTTTATTTGATTAGCTATAATCTTCTAGTTATAACATCCATCACCATTTTGGCCTTCTTTTCTTACAGCCTAGCCCTGTGGTCTTGGGCTAATCACTAACCTGCTTAGATACAATTTTCTTCTCTATGAAATAGAAACAATATTACATGCTTTGAAGGACTGCAGGAAGATGAGCTGTAATGTTTATCAAGTGCCTAGTAAGTAGCCTGGCCCATAATAAATACTTGGCTAATTGTAGATGTTAGTTTCATTTTTAGTTTTATTTCCAAACATTGCTGTTTACTTTTGGAACTCTAAAATTTGTTTTGAGAGTGGAGGACTTGTTGTTTGGATTCCTCCAACACTCTCTGTATATTCTGTACTTCTATCCCTACATCATTTATATTAATGGAATAAATGATCTTTGGTCTGGTGATTCCAAGGTGACGAGGAGCTAAGTGGAGGTTCAGTATACACCTGGAAGTATGGATTTTCATGCCCAGTGCAAATGTGGGAAAGGCCTTATTCCCACATTATAAAGGGGTAAAGACCTCCAACTTGAGGAGACTCTGGGTTGAGAGATGAGAGATTTACAGGTACTGTGTGTATCGTACAGGGTACCACAGGGGCTTTTATGTTCTGTAGCAAGAATTTGCACCTTATACCCTTGTAGTTAGAAGTAAAGCATACCACATAACTAATATCTAGTAAGCATTAGAGTTAGAATAAATACCATTTATTTAACGTTTCCTTTGTGTTAAGCATTTTACAGTTACAACATATGGATGGATACTATATTGTAATGGTTAAGAGTGTAGTTTTTTGAGCTGGATAATCCTGGATTGGAGTCTCATCTTTATTACCTCTTTTTTTTCTGTTTTATTGAGGTATAATTGACAAAACTGTAAGATAGTCAAAGAGTATATCATGATGATTTGATATACATATGCGTTGCAAAAGGATCCTTCCCATCACGTTAATTAATACATCTAACAGCTCATGACACCTTTTTCCTTTTTTTCTTTTTTTGGTGAGAACACTTAAGTTCTATTCTCTCAGAAAATGTTAGTTATACAATACAGTATTATTGACTGTAGTAACTGTGCTATACAGTAGATCCTCAGACCTTATTCATCCTGCAGCTGAAAGTTTGTGCCCTTTTACCAGTCTTCCCCTCTTTTCCCCACCCACACCCCAGCCCCTGGCAACCAGTTTTCTACTCTGTTTCTATGAGTGTGGCTTTTTTTCTTTTTAGATTCCATATATAAATGATATCATTCGTATTATCCTGTCTGGCTTATTTCATCAGCATAATGCACTCCTGTTTCATCTATATTGTCACAAATGAAAGGATCTCCTTCATTTTTTTAAGGCTGAATTATATTCCATTACCTCTTAAATGAGTGACTTTTGGTACATTGTTTACACTTTCTAAGCCTCAGGGTTTCTTTTCTTCTGTAAAAAATATATATATATATATATATATACTAACAGGTTATTTTCTGATATGTGGAATGTTTGTTGAATCAACAACTAATTAGTTGAGATCATAAATGTGACACTTAGCACTGTATTAACATTTATTAATACTCTCCCTGTTAATTTCTACAATAAATTGTATAATAAGTAACAATAATAATAGTACTACTAGTAGTTATAGAAAATGCATAGGATGTGCCAGGCATCATATACTGTGCTACCCTCCTTCATGTGTACCACAAGTTACATGTGGACATCATCTTCCACGTTGTTTCCTTTAAAGAAAATTGAAGCTCAGCAAGATTGAGTAGCTTGCTCCAGATGTGAACAAGTGATTCAGGTCTGAATCACTCCACATATAGGTTCTTAATGACTCCATGTCTTTAATTCCACATCTGCATTTGTTTGTTGTTGTTTTTAACTTTCCAAGCATCTGATCTGAAATTCCTTTCTCTTTGGGGAATTTTCCACTTTGTGGGTCTTGGTGAGAAACAGAGCCTTCCTCTCGTTATACAAGCTGAACATGTCAGGTACACTGTTTACTCACATGCTCAGTCTCCCTTACAGATGGAAAACAGTCGGGCGACCTCGGGTTGGCCAACTGCACCCCTCTCTTGGATTTTGAATTACAAATAAATGATGTAAAGAAGCAAGGCCAGCAGTGCTGGGTCAACCTCCTGTTTCCTGTTCCTGCTTGGTAGCAAGGCCAGCTAGGACTTATAACATCACTTTGGCCTGATCCTATAATTGCAATAGCATGGGCTTGGCTTTCGGTTGTTTAGTCTGCTTCTAGTTACTGAGGCCTAACCATAAACTTCCAAAAGTTTCCTTTCTGCTCAAATTAGCCGTATCTGGTTCCTGATGATTACAAATAAGACCTTTCCTGATATACAATGGTGACCTACTTATCCAGGCAGATGTAACATCGTCCTGGCAGGGACAGAGGGCAGGCAAGTTCCTTGAACAGCTGAACAAGAAGAAAAAGACCTAAGAAGGAAGAATTGAAGCCAGTTCTGCTTGTGTTATAATTCTACCCGCAGCTGCCTCTGTTTCACAGAGCACATGCTAAGGATCATGTCCCTTCCCCTGTAACAGAGGAGCAAAGTAGACCCAGGCCTTCCAACCCAGAGACCAGCTGAGCTATACTGTGGGCAATCTAGGATGTGAAAGACTTCACTCAATGTCTTTGTCACTTGACACATTGTTCCTCTCTTTGGGAAGTAGCTTCTTTGTGTGACAAGAATATGCTAAACCAACACTTAAGTGGACAGAGGTGAAAGATGCCAAAATTAGCTACAGAAAAAAAGGCGTAAAGACTTGTATTTTCTGTTATTTGAAGGTGTTAAGACCCCACATAGAATATGAGTCCTTTAAAGGAGAGTTGTGAATGGCCCAGGGAATGTTGAATTTCCATGTGGCAATATGTTCGTGATCGGTCATGATGATGATGATGATGGTAGCATCAGTAGCATTTATCAGTGTTTCCTGGGTGAGAGGCACTTTATCCTAATGACCTTTTATCCCCATGACGACCCTATGATGTAGGAAATACTGTTTCAGCATCTTCAGGGTTTTTTTTTTTTTTTTTTATAATCAGGAATTTACCCTAGATCACAGTTGGGTGGTAGAACGACCAGAACTGGACACTAGTCTTTCCTGAATTCCCAGAGTGTGATCTTAGCTGTTGTATTGCCTGATGCAGAGCCATGTAAATGTTGCCAAAGCAATGAAACGTGTACCTATTTCTAAGAGATTCTAACTCAGAAGCTCTGGGGTTAAGTGCAGAGCAGTTGAGTGTGATTGTCTTTACAGACAGTAGATAACTTAAGAGAAGTTGTTTAAAAGTATATTTGCATATTGCACTACACTGTCATATCTGTGATTGGTTAGCTATTGAGTAACTAACATAAATCCCAATCCCATCTCTAATCTCATTCATCTCTTGTATGATATTTGACCTAATTGAGGCAGATTTTTTTTTTGTTCTTCACCACAAACACACATCGAACATCCAAAACATGCTTACCATTTGTGAGCATATTCTCTTAGTTATTTAGGAGTTGAGTAAGAGTGAGAGAGAAGGGCTTCCCTGGTGGCGCAGTGGTTGAGTGTTCTGCCTGCCGATGCAGGGGATGCGGGTTCGTGCCCCGGTCCGGGAAGATCCCACATGCCACGGAGCGGCTGGGCCCGTGAGCCATGGCCGCTGAGCCTGCACGTCCGGAGCCTGTGCTCCGCAACGGAAGAGGCCACAACAGTGAGAGGCCCGCGTACCAAAAAAAAGAAAAAAAAAAAAAGAGTGAGAGAGAAAAAGACACAAAAATATGAAATACGGTCATCATGTTTTTAATAACCTTTATGTTGTTAATCCCTCTCAGCATTTACTGCCATTCACTCATTTGTATTATTTGGGGTATAGCAGTTTATTCACACAGCATTTTTACATATGGCTTATCATTTGTATTCTATTTTAATAACACTAATAATTATAGACTGTTGACAAACTCATCAGACCCTACATATTCATTTCAAAATCATGAAAATAAGGTGGAAAATGAGGTGTAAAGTGGAAAATCTATGTGTACGTTTTCATTGGTGGAATGAGGAACTACCTGAATATATCACTCCTTTAGCTTTTCCTTCAAATGGTGCACTTTTTCCTCCATGCATAGGAGTCCCTTCCATTAGGTAAACAGTAGTCTTGAGGGCAAACCTCAGAAGTAGAAACGGGAGAACTTTTCAGTTATGGTAAAATCAAACATATTTTTCTTCAGTAGTGAAAAAAAAAATTCTTCATGAGAAGTTCAACCACCGTGAGTTCCATGGTGAAAAACTTTCCACTTATAGATGCAACTTCCCCCAGAATTCTGAGAAATGTCGGTAGTAGAGAGGGGTGTTGCATACACCTGTTTCATTTCCCTCTGCCTTTTCCTTCTCCTTTCTCTATTGACATTAAAATCTATAGTGAAAGCACATAGTAAGCAGTCTAGGACAATTGATATGACATTTGATCTAAATCTCCAAAGTCTATTTTAGATGGGGATGCTATGAGAGTCACAGGAGGGGAAAAATCTAGAATTATTCTTATGTGATCAAATGTACTAAAATAACAAAAGCAAATCTTATTTCTAGCTAATAAAATAGCATTCCTTATATGATGTCATATTATGGCAGAAAAGAAATATATGCGTCTATTTTCTTCTATATTAAAACTGCTAAGGAGTGGGGACCAATGAACTAAATCAATTGTTTTGGGTTCAAGTTGTAGTTTTTAGTAGCCATCCTTCTTAGCAAGTTTTCCGAAGCAAATGTAGTTCGTTTACTATCACCACTAAATGTGCCATTGTGTAGATTTGTGGAAAAAAGTATTATCAAATATATATACTTTAAAATGATTTGTGTAAATTTATCTATTCATATTATTATTCTCCCCAAGTAAATCAAAATATACTATATACTATGTTTTTCTTCTATAGCTTAAAAGGGGAATGTATGTTGAAACTTACTCAAATATTTATTAGGTGTCTACTAAGTGCCAGGCACTCTACTAGGCAGTAGAGATGTTGTATTAGAGGTGGAAAATGTCCTTGACCTCCAGAACTGATACTCTTGTAAGAGAAATACTGGGTCAAACTAAGTCAACAGTTTCTTTGCTACAGAGCTTTTCACGAGTCTTGTGAATTATGAGTCTCTGATAAGGAGATGTAGTGGACAACAGATCCCAAATTTATTTGAAATCTTTTCCTTCATGGACTGTCTCATAGGATTTATGATCCACTGAACACACCTTGAGAGACACTAGTATTCTGCAGTGGTTAGTTAATTGTTTTCTATTAAACAACTATATACTGAATCCATGATATTATTATCTGGATTTTTTGGAGGATACAATGATGTACATGGCCACTGTGATGATAAGGGGGTCCAGTTTAGTTAAGAAGAGAAACCACAGGAGCTGTAACTTAATGTAACAAAGAAATACACACACATATACATATATTTATATGTAAATTACTATTTATATAGTATACAATGTCTTGTGAAGAAGATAAGAGTTGTTTGTAACTTGGGATCTCACAGGAGGTTTCACAGAGAAGGTAGACCCTGAGCTGGGCAGAATTTCAGTAAGTTAATTTGGTTCTGACCGTACGATAAAATCAGGTATTTGCACTGGTCAATCTGACCTTGATGGAACAGCATTCCATTTGCAGGGAATGGTGTGATCAAACATGCAGTGGTGGAGATTGCCAGATTGTAATATTCCAGTACCTGGAAAGTGTTGGAACACGTGCTTTCTCCACGGTCTAGAAAAGTGAATCTCGAGTGAAATGCAAGTATAATGGAGGCCAGTGCTCTTTGCTTTGTACACTGCTTTGATTCTACAACATGCAACAATGTAGTGATCTGTTTCAGATTGTCATTATTCGAGAGGGTTCTTAGTAACAGGAGTGGAAAAGGAAGACCTCTCTTCCTGTGTTTCTGCCCTATGCTCTTAAGCCAGAAAAGGTACCAACATCACTGACCTGACCTTGTCTCAGGTATCTATCAGGATCTACTAGAATCATTCTAGTGAAAGGTAACTAGACGTCCAAAGGACTTAAAAGATACACTATAACCTTTGTATACTTTATATACCTGGTGAAACAAAAATGTCACCTGAGTGGTCCCCTTCCCTAGAAATACCAGTATGTTTTTCCAGTGCATGGCAGAACTTTGCAGGTAAAACTGGGATAAAGGTGAAGAACAGTCTTAAAATTCTAGTCCTTGAACAGCACCTAACACACAACAGGTTTTCAATAATCTTAGCAACATTATTCACAAATAATGACCATCAGCGTAACTGCTCTTTTGTGCCAAAATACATTACCATATTACTTTTTTTCCTTCAGCTTTACAACTTGGGTTCTATTATTTCCGTTTTACAGATTAGGAAAGTGAGGCTCAGAGATGCTAAGTCACTTGGGCAAGGTCACAGAACTTGTAGGAGATAAACCTGCAGCCTTACTGTTGGATCCTACAAAGCAGACCATAATATACCTCAGAACATTTGAGTAAATTAATGAATAAATCCTCCTAGTCAGACTGACCAGATCATTATATTAGGTTCAGCTGTAAGTGGAGGAAAGTCATAATCATAGTTGGACAGTTAATACAGTAATTTACTTGCTTTGAATTTTCTAAATGATGTTTAGCTGGTAGTTTCATGATGATAACCATCGAATAAAAACAGGCATATTTTGGTGTTTGGAATAAGATCTCATATTGAGTAAAATACATATTGATTCCTAGACCTATATGTGAGTAACAGATGACATTGAGCTGCCATCTAGAAGTACTCTTGTGCAGTTCATCATGTCAACCCAGCTAATAATTTTAGAATGTTCAGAGTGAATAATATATGCAGCCATAAAGCATATTTATAATCAATGCAAATAATGTTTTTCCTATGCTAAACCCAGAGTTAAGTTATAACACGCATCGTAAGATTAATGGGCCATTTTTTCTTCATCACTTTGCTAAATTATTTCGTCTGGAAACCATTCAGAAGGTTGCGAATTGGAGCTGAGCAGTAGTAGTGAGACTGTGCCTCTGATGATGAAACTATTTCCACCCCGACCCCTACTGCTCCCTTCTTGGGAAAGAAGGCAACATTTCTCCTAGAAAAAGTCACAGGTTTATAAGCTGGCTTGTATAATACGTTTGGAGGAATATTGTGTCTTTTAAGCAGAGCCTATCAGCATATAAAATAATTTTTACCTACCATTTAATGAAATTAACACTCACTTTGAGGCTAGGTCTTTTGCCATTTGACTCCTGGATCACGTCTATGGATATATTTTTTTCTTGAGATGAAGTGTGAACCCAATATAGTATCCATCATTCAGTCTATCTAGCTGATGTACATCATCTGAAGCACAAGCTGCCTGAGGCCAGGCACTTTATCTGCTCTATCAGTGTAGCCCTGATGCCTAGTGTCTAGCTTTTGGAGATTCTTAATAAACATTTGTACTGAATAAGGTATGTATATGGTGAGCAAAAGTTGGCTTCCCATTTTACAGTCAAGAGTATCCCACTCATGTCTGTGAACACTGGATAGCAGAATCTTACTATGTTATTTTTCTGTTCCCTTTGCAAGTTTCCTGAAAGGGCATTCCTGTCCTTAGAATGTCCATCTCCTCCCATCTTCCTGGAGAATAACTCTTCTTTCTTAAATACTTAGTCCCATTATTGACTCTTTAAGATTGAATTTATTACCTCCTTACAAACAGAAAAATGCAGTGCTGTTTTTTTTTTTTTGACATTTATCACCAGAAAATTTTTCTAACACCTGAAATTCTGGACCTAAAATGCCTGGACTAGTGGTTCTCAAAGTCTGGTATCCAGACCAGCACATCAGCTGCACGTAGGAATTTTTAGAAATGAAAGTCTTGGGCCCTGCTCCAGACCTACAGACTCAGACACTCTGGGGGTGGGGCCCACTCTCTGTTTCAGCAAGCCCTCTTGGTGATGCTGATGCATACTCAAGTCTGAGAGCCACTGCTTAGACCTAGAACTTAAGGTTTAGGCTTTGGACAGATCTGAGTCCTAAACACTACTGAGACACTGGAGTGACCATGAGCAAGTTACTTCTGGGAGCCTCTTAGCATCTGTGTGCCTTGCTTAGCTAATAGTGATTTTAATTAATTAGAATAATGCACACAGTGTACTCAAGAGAGTAACCAAAGCATACTTTATGTTCCATAAATTCTAGCTGTTTACCATTATCATCAATCAGAGCTTACTGACACATCCTGAAGACATTCTTCTAATAAGTGTAATAATGTGGTTTGTAAAATTAACAGCTTAGAAGAGCATATTACAAAGTTCATCAGACAGGGTCTCAGCAGGAAATCAGGGGTACATCAATAAGGATAAATTGAGCCCAATGTAGAGAATCAAGAGATAGTGTAGTGCCCTGGGTTCAGTAAAAGTGTGGCTACTTTATAGGAGATGAAAGAGAAAGGAAGCCTTGCTGGAGAGAGAGTCCTCCCCAAAGATGCTGTGATGCCCCACAGAGAAGCACTATATGTTAGTTGGGGGATGCAGCCAACTCCCAGCAATTTGGCAAGAATTAATACCCTAACTTCACTCCCGTCCTTCGTTCCCTACAATCTTCTATTGGTACTCTTCATTGGTGAGCCAAACGGAAGCCAGAGCAAGGACACTTACTAAGATAGGCCATGCAAGCCATCCATATAGAGTTGGGTGGAGAAAGGATGTGGAAGGGCAAATAGGACATATTTCCCGCAGGTGGTGAGCGAGCTGTAAAATCACTCGCCCTTCTAACATCATTGCCATTGCAGGAGCACGGAGGAGCAAGTGGTTAGTTCTGACTTGGCAGATCCAGGAGACTGCAGGACAGAACTGGTATATGAGTTGGGCTTTAAAGGTAGATTTGAATCTTAATGGAGAGTATGGAGAAAGAAATAGTGAAGAACCAAGGGAAAGGGAGATTCATTGCAAATGGAGAAAAGAAAAGTGGCATAAAGATAAGAAAAGTCAAGACTTACGGAAGAGATAGCAAATACTCTGCGTGTGACTGGAGCAGAGAATGGGTAGACGAAGGCTGGAAGTTAAGATGAAGTCATCCTTGAATAACATTAAAGTTTCCTCCTTTAACCTCAATTTCCACCTTCTACTCCCTTCACTAACATTGGAAAATTAAACGTGAATTTGACTGGGTTGGTGACAATGGCAGTATGAAGCAAAGAGAGGAGAATAAGAGTAAAAAAATTAGTAGTACCTTGGTGAAGCTGGGTAAATGATGGGTGGTGGTGTCACGTCAAAGCATGGGCAAGTGATTGTGACAAATACAGGCTTATTTCTTGACTATATGACTTCAGTTAAGGTACTGAAGCCCTCTAGGCTGCAGTCTCCCAACCTGTAAAATGGGGATAAAACCTCGCTTCCTCCAAGGTTTCTGTGAGGATCTAATGAGCAATGGAAGTAAGAGTTGAGTCCAGCAAACAGTTTTTAATACATATAAACTAATGTGAGGATAAGGGTAAGAATACTTGCTATCATTTATTGAATACTTATTATGTGTCCAATATTGTGCTAGTCTATTTACATATCTTTTCTCACTTAGCTTTCTTTTCTCTTATCTGCCTTTGTATAGGCAAGAGATAACTGATGGCTCAGTTATGAGAAAACGCAGTTGTGAGGAAAATGTCAGAGGGAAAATGTACCAGAAAGTTAATTCCTAATGGATCTGTCAGCCTTAAACAGAGCATGTCTGTGCTAAAATGTGTAAAATATCTGTGCTAAAACTACTCAATTGGACAAGTTTTGATAAAGTATTAACTTAATGAATAGGCATAAACAGCTTGGAGCTTTTTGGAGGGTATGTGGTAATATTAGTATTGGTGTGATGACTTTTGAAAGTTCTATGGCGTATAGAAGTCAAAAAGAAGACCCGGAAAGGGGGAAAACTCTCTCTGAAAGTTATTGGGGAAGTCTGGCTAGTAAGACTCCAAAAGGGAGAATCAGTAAGAGGCCAGGTTATTCATAGGCCTTCTAAGAATGTGTCCATGAGAAATATTTACAATGATTGGATGCCGGAATAAAGGAGAACACTGGCTCCACAAATGGTAACTTATTTTACACAAACAGGCTAATGATAAAAATAATGAAAATCTGATGGATTTTTGAGAGTTTCATTGACCAAACTGAGACAAAAGTGCATAACAGCTAGATGCTCATAGTTTTAATCAGTTCCCTTTGGAGTCAAGCAAAGATAGCACCTGAAATGGTAAGGGACGTTTATGCAAGGTCACAAAGATTTTTGGTGGTGCATTTGGGATATAAACCCATTTCCGTAAGAATTCTTTCAGAAGTCAAATGTTTTCTTGTCAAAAATAGCATGAACTTACTTCCAGGAAAGTTCCTAAGAAAAAATAATTTGAGTAATGAAGAACACTGATGTAAGAGTTAATTTAAGAACCCAGAAATAGAGGTAAAGAGTAAAGCAATTAATGGGTTAAGAGTCTGCATAGGCAGAAGGAGCGGAGCGGCTGCTGCTCAATGGCGGAAAAGCCGCCGGTGTTCTGACCAATTCGTCCCCCTAACACTTGCGGGGGAGTTTCCTGCCGGCGCGGCTGGAGTCTCTCTTTCTCAGGGTTCGGTGGCTCGAAGATGCTCCAGAGAGACGAGGCTGCGGCGGAGGAGGTGGCGGCGGCCGAATCGGCAACGGCGCTAGGGTGGAGAGAAGGCGGCGGCGGCGTGCGGGGCCCAACGGTGTGAACAGCCCCGGAGGCTGCGGAGGCGGTGGCCAAGACCCCGAGGGGGAAGCGGCGGCTGAGCCAGGGTCGCGCCTCCGTTGGAAGCCTGGGCTGAGTGCAGCAGAGGGGTTCTGCGGCGGGCGCGAGCGGACGCCCTAGACCTCGCCTCCCTCCCTCGCCCCAGGTAAGGCCGCTGGGCGCCCCGCCGCAGGGGGAACGGCTCGCGAAGCCCCGGACCGTTTTCGGGGTGCCACCGAGCTGCGGCCGGGACCTCTCCCCGCTTAATCCTCGCCTCTTTCCCTCGGCCGCGGAGCCCAGAGGAGCGGGACGCCGGGCCTGGCTCCTGGCTAGGCCCCTTCCCCAGCCGCCGCCTCCGCGCTCGGCCGAGGCTGGGAGAGGCTCGGGGCAGGAAATTTTAGTTTGCTCCAAAGCCTGGAAGTAAACTGCTTGTCCTTGTTCTCTGCGAGCATCTCTTTCACCTGAAAGCACTGGGGCTACTCCAGGCCGTAACTCGTCCCTTCCTGGTGCATGCCTGTTTGAAAACACTACCTTTCCCATTTGTTTCCTCATTAGCTTCTGCCTTCCTCTGCGCTCCATTTCACTTCCTCCTTAAATCTTTCTCGCTCTTCTGTCTACGCCTCTCACCACCTCCTTCCTCCTTAGCGACTTTATTTAAATCGTTTCTCTTTTTCTTCTCAGGAGACTCCGGTCTTCTCTTCCCTGTCTTCCCCAGCAGTCCTTTTCGGATGTCATTCTTTTTACTAGTGAAGTTCTTAAATGAAACTGCTACCGTCAGTATCCCAAATCTACCAGAGGCCCATTAAGAATAGACTCACCAGCTTTAAGTGGCAGATCAGTTTCTGATTTCACCGAGCCTAGCATCCTTTTTAAAAAATTGTATTATTAAATGTAGAGTGTGGAAATAGCCCTGAAGTTATTTTTAAAATGAAGGGCTCAATGAGTGTTGGAAATAGTTATTTCATTTTTCAAGTTGCATGACCTCTAATGTCAGATTGAGCAGATCTAGAACATTTTTGCCCATCCTGTTTGGCAGAATGCTTATGCGTTTTGATAGCGGCTCACATTCATCACTATTCAAGTTGGCTTAAAAACAGTTTGAACACTTTAGAAAAAAGACATTATGAGAACAACTAGGAAGCTGTTTTGATGAAGTCACTGTTAAATACCTTTTAAAATAGGCTCCACATGTGTAATGTATCAAAATAAAGTTGGCGGGAGTCTTGTAAAAAGGATTATTTAGGAATTTGAGTAGTCTTAAGAGTTATGTAGCTATTTTGGGAAAAACATTCTTTTTCTGTTAACAAACGTTTACAACTCCTGTGATGTGAGAATTACCGAGGTTTACTGTGGGATTAACACAGGAACTCATTTTATTTGAGCTACTACATGGATGTAGAAGTGGTAAATTGTTCAGGTTAGCGTAAATCAGTATGTAGAAGAAAAAAAAAAAAGTCTGCATAAATTCCCCTGGAAGGGGGATATGGTCAGAGATGGCAATTTGAAAACAGTGAGTCACCAAAAGTAAAAGTAAATTACAAGCTGTTTTGGGGGTCTTCAAGAGAGATTTTATAGATTGAACAACAACAGCAGCAAGGATAAAATATAACGCTGTCATGTAGACTGCAGCCTGAAAAGAAAGCATTGCAGAAAAGCCACATCATCCTGAATTTATATTTCCGTGCATTTGAACAGATTGGAGAGCAGTAAAGTTGTTTTAAGAGCGAGTGATTTAAGTCAGCCAGCTTGTGAATAATACGAGATATTTTTGCATTTACATTAACTTATGTCCATAAATAACAAACTTTAACAATGAACAAAATCCATAATCCTGATAATGCTAAGGAAACTGGAAAGATACCTTTACCTTGAAAAGACAGGATAAAGAAGACAGCATAGAAATTTAGGGAGATTGCAGTTTTGGAAAAATCATATTAACATTTATTAGCTGCTACAGCTTTGAAATGTGATGATTTAAAGAAAGAAGTAGACTGTTGATTTCTAAAAGGTAATGTGTTGGCTGAAAGAGAAGAGAATCTCGTTGAGACCTAAAGTGTTCTTTTAAGGTTATATTTCAATGTCATTTCAAAAAATAAACACATTTCCCATAACAAAACAGTGAGGTTAATGGAATAATGCAGGTGAAAGCTTTTTGGCCCGAAGGAGTTCCATCCTTTGGAACAAAGTTTTATTGTTGAACACACCATGACCCAGGCCTGTGAGTGCCAGCACAGTGGCTGTTTTTACAAGATCTGGTACAATATTCACAGTAGTTCTGGCCTTAGCACTAGGCAAGGATCATTCTTTTTGTATCTTCCTGATTGCTTCCTCTACAGAAATGGGATAATCCCCTCCTAAACTGGAAAGTAGTTTCTTCCCTCAATAAAACTAGTTTCTTCTCCAGGTTGAGCTTTTCCAACTCTTAGAGGTCTAAAATGAATGATATGAAACATACTGTATTTGCATCTATTTTTATTTAAGAGTTATCTAAGGAGATTTATCTAATTAAATAGGAATTTCCTAAGAGATGCCAAAATAAACAATCAACAAGTTTTCTTTTAAAGATCATATATATTATATAACAAGATCCACCTAAGAGTTAAAATATAAGTAGGTATATAATTTAACTATTTGAAGATAATTTTTCTTCTTACCACTGAAGCAATAAGCAGGTAGTAGTACAATTTGGGGAAAACAATATTTCTGGCTTTTGTTTGTTTTAATTTGTGATATTCATGAGATCTTTTGTGAAGCCTTTGGGTATATAGTAAAATTCATGGGTTTTTAACTTTGTATTGACTCGTATTTTTGTAGATTTTAAATTTTTCTTCTGGCTTTAATTTATACTATCTCCTTTTACTTTTTCATTTAGAAATAATGTATTTTTCTCAGGATTGCAATCTCAGTGCAGTCCTCTACTTTTCTATTTGTTGGACGTTCTCTTAGACGTCTACATTTTTGTCTAGTTAGTACATTTCTAGATTTTTATACAATTGATAAGAACTCCTTAATCTTATGAATTCTTTATATTTACTCTTTGGAGACAAGACTTATAGGGATTTCCTTGGGCTTAAACTAGAAAGAAAAATGAATTTGCATATGAAATGTTGAAGGCTTTGTTACAAAGTGGGTTAACATTATATGTATGTTTGAAATAAACTACTTCAACCAGAGCACCTAGCTGTTAACCTCCAGATTAATATCTATCATAATATATGTGCATGCTTCCAACACATGGCATTGCCTCCTATTACTGCATGTCCAGGAGAAATGGTTTTGTCTTGTAGCAAAAGGCATTAGCTCTTTGCACTTTTTTTTTTTTTTTTAATGACAGCTATCCAAAAATCAAGCTGAACCCTTGTATATGAGGACAGAAAAGGACAATTTTTAGACAGGTCTAATATCCAGTTGTACCTTTCAGTCACTTAGAGAGAAGGCTTAGACCCCTGAAGCCCAAAATCACAGGTTTTTTAGGATTATGGTGGTATATACCTCCAGTTTATAGAAAAAAAATGCGTTGTAGAAAATCCAAGTTAAATTAGGACTAAAATCCAAGTTAAATCTAGAACTAAAGTTTTACTGCCCCCAATACTTGTAAACTCTAGGTTACTGCTCTGTTGTCCATTTCATCAGTTGCAGAATATTCAAGTTAGTCTTTCAATGCTAACAAGAACATAAAAATGCATTATGTCTAAAAGCAGAACATGATTGCCAAGCCAGATCTGCGCATTACCTGAGAGTTTGGGGGGCCACCCAAGCGGCATCTACTTGTTTGCTACTGACCTTCAGATAGACTTGCTCAAGAATTGTTACAATGTAATAACATACACCCTTATGTACTCTTGAGTTTATTGAAAACACACAGCAAATGTGCACACACACACACATACACACCAGCACACCAGCACGCACCTACTCTAGAGCCTAGAATTTTAAGAGTCAGAACTGTTTATTTGCTTCTGGATTAAGATGGACCCTGTATTTCCTCAGCATGCTAATTAGAAACTCTATAAACAATTCAAAACCAGCTTCTTAAAATTCTGTTTTACAAAAATTGATGTTAAATATTGTCCTCAAAGAGTTCTACTCTGACTTTTCAAATTGTTTTTTTCTCCCTTCATGGGATAAACAGTTAGGGTTTCTTTTTGTTTTTTTTTTTATCTCTCATGTAAAAAATTCTATCTTAAAAGCTGATTTATTATTTCTTCCTTAGCATGGATGACATGGGAACAAAGATGATATTTCATCAGTCTTGTTTTTATTTAAGTTGAAAGGTTATATATTTCTACTATCTACTGCAATAATGCTAAATATTTTTATAGTGCTTGTAAATCTTATGACATTATTTTTTTAGTTTGTATTTAAGGCATTTACTCAAAAGGGACCATATGCCTCAGTTCATGTCACTCTATCATCAGTGTGTATGGTCACTCTATTTTCTATACTTTAAAGATTGGTTTTGGCCCCGACGTTCCTCTGCCAGATTTATTTCCTTTATTTTCCCCTATATAGCACCATTTGGGCCATTTAATATGTAATTTCCCAACTCACCTTTCATAGTTATTTTAAACATATGTATATATTTGAAATACCGAATTGTTTTGTATTTTCTAATTTTTGCAAAAGTAGTATCGACTAAAAATCACATCCTATTCTTTTATTTTTTCTACACAAAATTATTGTTTTAAAATTTGTCTGTGTTGCTCCATAGAAATTATTGCTTCTGGCCACTGTCTAATATTCCACCATATGTTAATACCATATTTTGCTTATCCATTACCCTGGTGATACATACTTAGGCTATTTTCAACACTTTATGTCCACCATAGGCATTAATACACTCTTTCCACATGTCCCCTTGAGTAACAGTGCAGAGTAACAGTGCAGCTGTGGAATGGCTGAGGTAGAAGTCATATATATGCCTTATTTCACAGATTCCTCCCCAGAATAGCTGTACCATTTTCCCCTCACCAGCAATACTTGGAATTTCTCTCTTGCCATATTCTTTGTCACCACACGCTGTTAATCTGCATTTTTAAAAATTAATTAATTTATTTTTGGCTGCATTGGGTCTTCGTTGCTACACTCAGGCTCTCTCTAGTTGCAGCGAGCGGGGTCTACTCTTCGTTGCGGTGCGCAGGCTTCTCATTGCAGTGGCTTCTCTTGTTGCGGAGCACAGGCTCTAGGCACGCGGGCTCAGTAGCTGAGGCTCCCAGGCTCTAGAGCGCAGGCTCAGTAGTTGTGGTGCGCAGGCGTAGTTGCTCCACAGCATAATTTGCATTTTAACTTCTGGAAATTTGGCATGTGTGGATTCATATGAAGTAAGGTGTTTTAATTCTGCATTGCTCTGATTCTAGAAAAGTTAGGTCTTCATATACTTTCTTGCTATTCATGTTTTCCATTCTATGAATTGCCTATCATGACCTTCGCTCATTTTTCTATTGAGTATTGTGTGTCTTTAGAGATGTAGAAGTTTTTGTATTCAGATGTTGAGTCCTTTGTTGGGTTTTAGATAATGTATATGTCTTCTACCCATCAACTGTTTTTCAGTCTGACTTTGGTATCCTTTATTGTACATAAAATTCTAATTTTTTATTAAAGTATAATTGATTTACAATATTATGTTAATTTCAGGTGTACAACATGGTGATTCAATATTTTTATAGCTTATGCTCCATTGAAAGTTATTATAAAATATTGGCTATATTCCCCATGCCCTACAATATATCCTTGTATCTCATTTATTTTATACATAGTTGTCTGCACTTCCTAGTTCCCAGTCTGTATCTTGCCCCTCTCGCTTCCCTCTCCCCACTGGTAACCACTAAATTGTTTTCTATATCTGTGAATCTCTTTCTGTTTTGTTGTATTCATTCGTCTTATTTTTTAGATTCTATTTATAAGTGATATCATTACAGTATTTGTCTTTGTCTGACTTATTTCACTAAGCATAATACCCTCCAGGTCCATCTATGTTGTTGTAAATGGCACAATTTAATCATTTTTTATGGCTGAGCAGTGTTCCATTGTGTACATATGGCACGTATTCTTTGTTCATTCATCTGTTGATGGACACTTAGGTTGCTTCCATATCTTGGCTATTGTAAACAATGCTCTTATAAACACTGGATGTGGGTGCATGCATCTTTTCAAATCAGTGTTTCTGTTTTCTTCAGATATATACCCAGGAGTGGAATTACTGGATTATATGGTTGTTCTGTTTTGTTTTTGTTTTTATTAACATCTTTATTGGAGTATAGTTGCTTTACAATGGTGTGTTAGTATCTGCTTTATAACAAAGTGAGTCAGCTATACATATACATATGTCCCCATATTTTCTTCCTCTTCTGTCTCCCTTCCACTCTCCCTATCCCACCCCTCTAGTGGCTACATCAGTTAACATTCCCACCAACAGTGTACCAGGGTTCCCTTTTCTCCACATCCTCGCCAAGGCTTGTTAGTTTTGTTCTTTTTTATGATAGCCATTCTGACATGTGTGAGGTGATCTCTCATTGTTGTTTTGATTTGCATTTCCCTGATGGCTAGTGATGTTGAGCATCTTTTCATGTGCCTGTTGGCCATCTGTATGTTTTCTTTGGAAAAATGTCTATTCAGCTCTTCTGCCTATTTTTTTAAATCAGATTTTTTATATTAATAAATTTATAATTTTAATATAGTTAAACTCATCACTTTTGCTTCATACAATGTATGCTTCTTTATTTTTCAAAGATCATCTCTTACCCTGAAATCACAAATATATTACCTTGCAATTTCTTTTATTCTCTCTAGATTTTATTTTTCACATTTAAATATTAAAACTCTTGTATTTTAGTTTTGTACATTAGGTGGAATTATATAACATAATGGTTAATAGAATGATTTCTGTGGGGTTTAAGTTCCAGCTCCACCATGTACTTCTTAGGCTAGTCATTTTATCTCTCATACCTGTTTTTCCACCTGTACAATGAGGATAATAGTTTATGCCTTGTGGATTTTTTTGTGAAGATTAGGTGAGCTATATAGGACTGGGTACAACATAAGTGATATCACTAGGTTAAGATCCAGTCTCATCTCTCTTTTTAAAATGAGACTGTTTCCCCAAAAGCTGTAATTCAACTTCCTCCATTGGACTATGATTCCATCTCTTTCATGTGCCAACTTTCTATCTGTATATAGCTCTATTTCTAGGCCACCTGTTTGATTTGTTTTCTTATTTGCTGTTTCTTCCAAGGGCATCACACAGTTCTTATCTATCATGACTTCCCAATATATCTTAATGTGTAGGGCACATTCTCCATTTTGAGCTTATTTTTCAAAACTACCTTAGCTGTATGGAGAACTTTATTCTTCCAGATACATTTTATTTTACTTTATTTTATTTTATTTTTTTTATAGGAGATAGAGCAATCTGCTCTTTTTTTTTTCTTTTTTTTTTTTTTTTTGGCTGCATTGGGTCTTCATTGCTGCGTGTGAGCTTTGTCTAGTTGCAGCGAGCCGTGGGGCAGGAGGCTACTCTTTGTTGTGGTGCACAGGCTTGTCATTGCAGTGTCTTCCCTTGTTGCAGAGCACAGGCTCCAGGCTCGTGGGCTTCAGTAGTTGTGGCTCGTGGGCTCTAGAGTGCAGGCTCAGCAGTTGTGGTGCACCAGCTTAGTTGCTCCGTGGCATGTGGGATCTTCCTGGACCAGGGATTGAACCCATGTTCCCTCCATTGGCAGGCGGATTCTCAACCACTGCGCCACCAGGGAAGTCCCCCAGATACATTTTAGAATCACTTTTTTATGCTGTCCCTCAAAAAAAAAAAAAAAAGAGCTTGGCCTTTTATTACAGTTGCATTTAATTTTATAGATTAATATAAGGACATTTATATTATTATAGTAAGTCATCTCATCCATACCTGTGATATAAATTTCTTTTACTCATGTGTCCTCTAATAAAGTTTTCATTATGAAGATTTTCTGCATAATTTATTAGGTGAAACCCCATACTCTCTATAGGTTTTGTTACTGTGGTAAATTCATCTTGTATTGTATCTAGATATTGATGCTATGGAGGAACACAATTGATTTTGGTGTATTAATTTTTTTCCAGCCCCTATGTTGAGCTCTTTTCTTAGATTTAATAGTTTATTGATTTTCCTGTGTTTCCAATGAAATACATAATCAAAACAATCTATAAATATGACATTTTTATCTATATTCTTCTAAACCTTCTCTCTTTCTATTTCTCTCAATACACAGCTCCAAAAAGGTCGGTTCCAATAGACCAGTAATGTTAGAAATCTTCATCTCAATTCTCTCCTTAAAGGAAATGCTAATTTTTTAAAAAAATTAGTACTATAATAATTTTTGTTAGTGTATACATGTGCCATGTATTTTTGGTATATAGCCTTTATCAAGGAAAGATAGTTATTATTTGGATCTAGTTTTATAAAATTTACCCTACCCAATAGATTTTGAACCTCATGGGATGCTTTTTATCTCTTCTATCTAAAAAGAATGATGATATGATTTTCTCCTTTTATTTAACTAATACAGTGAATCACATGAATTGATTGGCTGATACTGAACCAACCTTGCATTCTCAAGGATAAACCCACTTGACCAAATTGTATTATAGTATAGATTAGCTTTTGCTGTATTACAAACCACCTCAAAACTGAGTGGCTTAGGGAGATCAGCTTGGTGCTTTGTGACCACCTAGAGGGGTGGGATAGGGAGGTTGGGAGGGAGGGAGACACAAGAGGGAAGAGATATGGGAACATATGTATATGTATAACTGATTCACTTTGTTATAAAGCAGAAACTAACAAACCATTGTAAAGAAATTATACTCCAATAAAGATATAAAAAACAAAAAAACAACAAAAAACTTAGTGGCTTAAAATAGCAATTACTTGGCCATTTGGGACTGGATTCATCTGGGTAGTGTTTTACTTTTGGTTTTATCTGGGCTCCTTCATGCAGTTTTAGTCAACTGATGGATCAGCTGAGTGAGAGCTGGTCTGAGACAGCCTCACTCACAGGTTCGGTGGTTGGCTTGGACAGTGGGAGCACCTGGTCCACTTGTCTTCAGAACCTAGTGGGCTAGTCCTCGGCAACTGAGCCGTCAAGCTCTTTTGCTATTGTCTCATCATGTGGGTTGAGTATGCCAAAGCCCAGTCCTGCTGAAGTGGTGACTCAGGAATGAGGGTGTCAGAAGGGGATTGTACCATAATTTTTGAAACATCCTATCACAATGTTTTTAATATACCTTAAAACTCTGTGGAATAATATTGCATTTAGGTTTTTGACTTATATTTTTAATAAGAAAAATTTGATTGTAACGTTTTTTTATATTGCCCCTGTTTGGTATAATATTCTTCTTGCACCTCTAGCCCCATTATTCTAGCTTGGGGTACTTAAAATGTATTGAAGGGGATAGAAATGAGTATTGCATCTTAAATAAAAGTCTTGGACAAGTGGTTCCCACTTATCACTGAGGTTGTTCAAAAGGCTGCACTCTCACGGTGGACTATTGAACCCTTATGTACACCAAGCATTACATCTCACTTATACAATATTTATATCACAGCGCCTATGTATAGCACAATACCCATTGCTAATTCAGATTGTGTTTTAAGATATGAGACAAAATTTAAGACTTTTATTATAGTCATAAACATCTAGCAAACCAACCAGAAAATAAAAGCTAATTTTCAGTTGGTTGGCCGAGAACAAAAAAGCGAAGATTACCTAGTGCAAAACCATATCTCTGCTAACTACTGTTGGATTTAGAGCACACACATGCTAAAAAATATCTTCTTATCAAAGATTTGAGGTTGGACCTGAAAAAATTATATCAGAAGTGAAAATAATCATGTGGTCTGACCAGCGTGGATCACACAAAATAAGTGTATACTATATATTAAGTAGATAGACTACGAGGTCCTACTGTATAGCACAGGCAACTATATTCAATACCTTGTAATAACCTATAATGGAAAAGGATCTGAAGAAGAAATACATATATCGGAATCACTTGGCTGTATACCTGAAACACAACATTGTCAATCAACTATACTTCAAGTAAAACAAAACAAAACAAAAAACTAAGTGTAAAGGGAAGTATAGTTTTATAAATTCACCTCTGATATCCAATGGACCAACTGAAAGACAACAGAAACTACAACTATCTAGGAGACAGGACATGGCCGGCAAACCAGGCCATTACCCTCGATAACGGTCATACCTGCCAAAAAATACACAGACTAGCCTGCATTCATGAATACATAGGAATTCTTCATTTATCTGGCATTGTTAGGCAATGAGGTATTGTATGTTAGGAGAAGTTTTTTTAAAATGACAAATTTAAGAGGAGTTATTTTAACCTTCACTCGGTAATTTTTTTCTAAAATTAAGAAATGTATCTACTGGTGTATCTAATGTTTCCTTGATAACTCGGGGTCATCAGTTCAATCAACGTTTGCATGAATAATGCAAATGGAAACAAGACAGGCATGCTTACTGAAACTGAAAATGACATAGCAATGGCTGGAATAACTGATGAGAGAGCAAGAAAAAAGCAGAACTGAAAACAAACCGTGATCAGGAAACAATCAGTCAAGTTCTGACTTTCTGTACTTAGTTTCAAAAAGAGATACCACAAATCCCAGCGAGAGACTCCAGCATCATTAGCTGTCTTCCTCCTTTGTTTCCACCTTCCTTTCCTTTTCCTTCTACCCTAGATTGTTCCAGGAAGTGTTTATAGCTCCTTGCAAGACAAATTCTAATACTTGCTTTCTCTCACACAAACTTCACAATATGTCCATGTGATAAATGGTGTGGAGGTAAAAGAGAATTCATCACAGGGACAGCTCTTACGAAAATAAAATTAGAAACTAGCTTCTAAACATGCAGAGAGAAGGGCGTGGTGTCAGGCACTAATTTCCTTGCGAATTCCTCTCCATTTCTAATAGACGTTCTTCTTTACCAAGATCCCTTTTTATTGGTGTCCTATTCCAGACTGCTCCACTCCGCCCATCCTCTTCCTGTAAAATACATTCACACTCTTTTGTGACCCTACTTATTTGCCCATTAAATAATCAATCATAGAACTGTCGGAATTAAATACAGAGTGAAATTAAAATACTGGAGTCAGTTGGAGGGTTTAAGCAGCTCCACCAGAAAATACTGGGCATGGATTTAAAAGAGGCTGCGTGGGACTTGCTCTTGTCCAACTTCTTTCTCAAGAAGTATCTGAAATAAGCCTAAATTCTGAGTTAATCAGACTGGCCTGCTTTCTCAGGTGGACTGGAATTCTGTTCTTTCCCCTCAACTCCCTGATGTCAGTGGTAATTTCCGGAGAGGAGGTGGACTTCTCTGCCTACTGCAGAAGCTCAGTTCCCCCCGGGTCCGCTCCCTGTCTGAATCCCACACTTGAGGCCAGATGCCAGCCTTCCCAGAACATTTGTGGCCTCCTTTCAGTTTTTGACCTGCTCAGATTGAGTCCCTCTAGACTCTTTCTGGAAACCTGATCTTCAACCCCTTTCCCTGACCTCGATGGTCACCTGCCTACTTTAGGCCTCAGGTGCTTTAGCTATAAAATGATATAGTTGCCCTTAATTCTAAAGTCTTCTTTCTAAAGCGCTACAATGTGGTGGCTTCTTGAAAATGTTTCTCTTTGCTGGTTTTAATTTTGTAGAGAATTAAAACCCCAGCCACTCTAAAAGACAGTAAGTTACATTGGATAGGGGTGTGCTTTTGTAGTTAGATTAACAGGGATGGAAGACGACTTAGTATGTTTTAAGATACTCATGATCCGTTCTCGTGAGAGTCGGGGAAGAAGGGGAAGAGAGTTAATAAAATACCAAACAATTGTGACAAATTAAGTTCACCAAGATGTAGGTGATTAGTTACTACTTGAATAAGCCACACAAATCCAATTCAAGTTTTCCCTTAGTTTTCTAAGAAGGATCCCAGTGAACTGAGTCCCATGTTCAGTGACTCCACGTTCAATGGCTTAGTCTTTAAAAACTGTTATGTTGCTGGAAGCAGAAATATTGCCCATCAGTCCTAATTGATGTTTAGCTATCATGCACATTTCAAATAAATTTATTACATTGCCTGATCTCAGTGTAATACATTCTAAAGGGGCAAAGAGCACACGAAAAGTTATGGAGTCTCCATCTTCTACACTGAAGTGTGCAATAAATTACATATTATTTGGCCGTGAAATTCACAAGCCATAGAAACCACACCATTAGCAATGTATACAGTGGTAAACAGCAGGTAATGAGAATGATATAAAACCAAACAGACTGTGTATGTTGGCACTGCTGCCAATAAAGCAATTATTAAATGCATTCATATGCATCTACGCTAGGTAAGCTCTTTAGGGCAATTGCTATGAGTTCTACATACCTGTCAGGATATTATATATAGCCCAGTTTCTATGCCCTTTATTCAAAGACGCTGAGAAAGGGTTACTCTGGGTAAATTCAGACCTTTTCTCAATATAGAATTTGGTCAACATGCATTCTGAACAGCAAAATTTCACAGTATTTTCCTACACTAATTGCCACCTCAGCAAATGCAGGATTAAGTATAATGGATTATAAGAAGTTAGAAAGGAAAGATGGAAGAAAAGAAGGAAGGTAGAAAAATGGTGGATATGGAGTACGTAGAGTGGACCTAAAACTAACCTGAGGTTTCCCTGAATTATTAGCATATGCTATAGAAACTTAAATGAAAAAATAAAAAAACCCAGCAAGGGAAACTCAAAGATTCTTTGCTTTTTCACTTTACTGCATATACACGTCCATCTTAAACAATCTATATGCTTATATCCAACAAGAGAGCATTGTTTTGCAAGGCTGTTTGGGTTCTATCAGCATGTAAAGGTCAGACAACTCAACTTTAGCAGAGTCAGCTTTCAGGTGAATAATTGTTTCTTTCAGGTTGCGAGCAGTTGAATTCTCCAGAAATGTTTCCCAAAACATGAAAATTAAAAGAGTCCTAGGACAGCGTCCTTTAGAAGTTTTATAGTATCAAGGTTTTTGGAGGAGGAGTGTCCTTGTCCATTATCAACACAATGATTCCAAGCAGATCAATTTATGCTGAGAATATTATATAACAGAACCCACTTCACATCCATTATACTGACAATGATCTTCCTTACTTCAACCTTGTGCTTCTTATAAAGTTGAAAATACTGAGCCAAGAACAGACAGTGACAATGCCAGAGACTCAGCTGTACCTATAGGTGCCTTCAGACAACATCAGCCACCCAGGCTAAAGTCCTGGTTTAAAACATCCCAACATGAATGAATCTCAAAAATCATATGCTGAGCAAGTGAAGCCAGATCAAAAGGGCACCCACTGTATTATTCAACTTACATGAAATTCTAAACTGGGCAAAAGTCATCTCTAAAGATAAAAAACAGATCCGTGGTTGCCTTGGGGTAGGAGATGGGGATACTTTTGCAAAAGCCTAGGAGGAAACTTTCTAGGGTTTTAGAATTGTTATCTATCTTTATGGGGGTGGTAGTTAAACAAATGTATACATTAATTAAAAGTCACTGAACCGTTGACTAAAAATGTCTGCATTTTATTGTATGTAAATGATACCTTAATAAGGTTGATTACAAAATGAACCAAAACCAAAACAAAGCAGAAGAAAAACCTCTCAAGACCTCAAAGGAAATACACTGTTTTCTCCCAGGGTACCAGATTGGAAATGAGGCATTGGTCTGTTCTACCCTCAGATTATCCCTAGGATTATCTAGTCTATTTTAAAGCACTAGAGTCCCCTATCAGGAAAACTCACCCCATGTTTAATTACTTTGATTTCTTCTCTGCCTCTTCTCCCAAGACAGTGAAGCCATTCACGGAAGGAAAACCAGCTTTTTCCAACTTTGCATCACCACATATTCTTTGCAAAGCTATTATTTATAGGAATGGAAATTTGGCTACACTTTGTAAAACTCTAGCTTTTTGAGGCCTTACAAATCTTAATAGTTAACCTATTGCCTCCACTGGAATTTGGAAAAAAACTTATTTTGAAAAGGAATAGCTGAGACTTGACATTTTTGCTTGTGTGATTTTCTCTTCCCCTAAGATAGAAGTGAGTAGGAATGAGAAACACATACATAAAGAAAAATAAATTATCTTGCTGCCTTTGCATGGTTATAATTTATAGGAGGCCCTTTTCAACAATAATCTATTATCAGAATCAATAAAATATAATCTCCATGAAGGCCAGGCCAGGATATTTGTCCCTTTTTCAGCAGATTGCAATACAAACCACATTCATGGATATGCTTCTTGATGATCTTTGTAATACTGGAACAGTTGACCATTTCCTCATGCCTCTTCACCTTAACTTCAACCTGGTTTTTCACTGATGACCTCACATTTCCTTCTCTATCACTTGGTTGTGGGCCTCTTTTCCAACTCCAACTCCAACTCGCATTTCACTCTGGAACCAAAGGAAGACTCACACCTTCGTGCTTTTTAGTGATACCTCAAGGTCATTTCCATATTGTGATCACCCTGAAGAATAGCCAGACAATTGTTATTTCAGAGCCATCTGACAGTTTGTAGCTCTAAAAATTAACTAAGGACCGCATTTGTCAAAAATATCCTAGTTTAAGATTTTGGTAATACAGCAACAGTAATCCCGAAGTCACTTATGACAATCAGTGTGGGAAGCATCCTCCTTCAGGAAGATCCTTTGCCATACAATACTCTTTCCCTGTCAGGTAATAAGGAAGCACGGCCGAGGAAAGTAACCTTTTGTGGAAAGAAATACTTGGCTTCGAGAAGGCTTGCAGTTCATATCTTTTTGTTGAATTAGATTCCCCATTAATTACTTTATCCACAAAGAGGTAATTATCAGAATTATGTAAGCAATTAAGGAGATGCTACTCCACATTCTTTCAGCTTGTTGACCTTTCTCACTTTATTTCATGTGGCCATCTGAAACATCAGTGATTTACCTGTCTTTCTTTTTTTTTAACAGATTTCTGTGTGTGTGTGTCCCCATGATGAAAACATCATTAAAGTAAAATATCATGAATAGACTCTTAAGAAGCAGAGTCTACTTAAAGTCCTGGAAAATATGAAAGCACTAATATTCATGGACAGCTCTACACTCTGAAAGTTACTCCAAATGTTGTTGATCTCTCTTTTGTCTAGGAGTTTTTCAGATTTTCTACCATGATCATTTGTTAGTTTTATAATTACATAATAAAGGCATTACGTCATACAATCTTTTGTTATCCATTGCAGTTTTAAAACTATTCCTTTCCTTGTCCTCAGCAGATATGTCACAGATTATTAGTACACAAGCAAAGACTTTCAACGTAACAGTACTTTATAGTGAGAAGAACTATACTGAGCTATCTCTATCCTAAGACAATGCACTAGGAAAGCACTAGGAATTCTTAAGCACTAGGAATACAGAGACGATCAAGGGGCAAGTTCCTTGCCTTCGAGTATACATGATCATTATAGCAAATGCTTAAATAGCACTTAGTATATAACTCACCACAGCAGTCTTATTATCCTCCTTTTTAATAGGTGAGCAGAGGAAGCCACAGGGAAGTCATAGGGTAAAGCCAGAATTTGAACCTAGGTAGACTAGTACACTCTCCACGGCTTTAACTACTACATTAAAATATATATATATATATATATATATGTTATATATATATATATATATAAAAAAAAACTCCAAGTATTCCAAAGTTACAAAACACTTATCTACCAAAACTCAAAAAGGAGCACACAAACTTGCACAGAAAATAAACATGTAAAAGTTCATAAATAAACCACAATATAACCTGCTCCACATAATATACTGACTGCAGTGTCCTGGGCCTCTCCCATCCTTAGGTAGCTGGAAATTACAACAAAATAATACTTTTCACCTTTGGAAGCCACACCATCTCTCATACCAAGCAACCAATTACTTCCTTAGAGGGAATAGGAAATTAACCTGAATATTATAAAAAAATATACATATATAGCATTACTGATGTAGAATCTTTGTTTAAAGACAATAATTTCAATAGCAGAGGGAACGTTACCATTGCAGGCTTCCGATAACCTCTATATTTCTCAGATTTCATGCTAAATCATAAAATGCCATATTGTGTCTGAAGCTATTTTTTCAATAGTCCATTTTCTTAAATGGACTAGCAATGCCGTAAATACTGAGGAACATTTTGGCTCCCAAATCCTAAAGCCATTCTGATTATGCCTGGGTGATCATGGGGACGTCATCGGAACTACCAGAGGACTGGCTGAAATACCAGTGTTCTGGCCAGCTTACAAATCAGAAATTATACAGAATCCAATTTTATTTTTTGTTAAGTAATTCCTATGAGGCTTTTGGGATGTCAATGTAAAGTCCTTTCATGTGTAATCTTTATCCATTAGATAGGGAACAATGCCAATCCCCGTCATAAATACTTTCACAACCTGACACTGAAAATCCACTGTAGGGCATAGGACCTGCAAATAGGATGTGAATCACACACATCCACTCATTCAGACAATCCACAAATGTTCATTTTTAAGTCTACTATATGCCAATAATGTACCGGCCTCTCAGATGCTAGACCATGCTAAATGCTGAAACAGACATACTCAGTTCGGGCCCTCCTGGAACTTATTACCTACAGAACTGCCTTCATTGTAAATGGTCAGGTCTCAGCCAATGCTATTATCATCAGCAGGTGACCAAAGGATAGAGCTTGCTTTCTAAACAAGCTCCACACTCTTTGCTTTCAACATTTTTGCTTTCCTTCAAGGCACATAATCCAGTGGTCAGTTTCTCCCAGTTAGTGAGGTTTGGGGAAAAGGTACCCAGTGAACAATTCCTTGTGGCCTCACTCTTTCCTCACACTCTCCTCTGTGGTTTTGAGCTAAAGAGACCTGGATTAAAGTCACATGCTTTAACCTTATTATTTTAAAATACGGCTGCTCCTGCTTTGAGGATTTCCACTGGACCAACACAGCAGCAAAGCAGCACTGAATCAGAAGCAGGTAAATTTCAAAATGACAGCTCTAAACATATCCACTCTCCTTTTGTTCTCCTCCTATCCCTTTGCTCTGAACACCTCTGCCCTGAGGCTTTGCCTTTACCCTTCTCTGATTACTGCTCCAAAAGGGTTTCCAAGAGCGGGGAGTATTTATGGTTTCATTTGCTCCCAAGTCCTTGGTGGAAAAGGATGCTTGCTTCCTGATTCTTACTAATTCCACACTCACATCATCAACACAAAAATCATCATTAAAAAAAAAATTTCCTCAGCTTCATATTTCTTCTGGGCCAACACTGAAAGAATATTTTCAAAGAAACAATATCCTCTCTCCTTTGCTCTTCTGAGTTTCACGTTCTTACCTCCAGTCTCATTTTCAACCCTTATTACAGGATGCATCACAAAAACAGAAGAAAGTTCTTTGTGCTTTCCTGTACCAGCTAATTATTCTAATTTGTTCTGTTTCTACCGAACAGAATGCGAAATCAACACAAAGGCTGATTATGCGACCTCTTCCAAGGGAATGGTCTGAGAGTTGTCTATTTACTAATGAAGCTCAGTGTGTATTAAGGGTTGACTGAAACAATCATCAGGAATTTTCATCCCTTAAATTAGTCTTTTCTACCAGATGCACATCTTTCATTTCGGATAATATAACTTGTAAGTTCAGGATACAACTGGACAAAAGAAAAGAAAAAAAGGTAACCAACACAACATTTGCAGTAATAACACAGTAACAGCTATCATCCTTCCCTGAGGAATTCAGCCTACTTTATGGACAGAATTTAGTACAAACTCATAAGAAAGCTAACAAAGCCCCAAACCACTTCACAAGAGCATAGAGAGGTAAAGGTCAGAAATTATTACTGCCAGACCCAGCAGACAATGGCACCTACCGGAAAGAGCACAGGACAGGAAAACCTGGAAGCCTGTGTTCCAGTTTCGGTTATTCCTGTAAGCATTAGTACGATCTGAGTGAACTCAGCCTGCCCTGATAAAAACCTACATCATCCTCTCAGTAGAATGAAATGCCACATCTGAAAAGTTGCAGATCTCTGTAGGAAAGAAACAAAACTCATGCTTTCCAACCAAAATGGAATAATTCAGTCAATGGAGACTTAATAAAAATCTGCCATAAAGCAATTGTTTACTTGAAATCTATCTTTTGTGGTATATTTATTGGGGTAAGGAGTGTAAGCAAATCGTAATTAGAGTTACCGATTATTCCAGAAATCAAGGTCATTGAGTTCAGATTCCAACTTTGACCCTGACCCAGGCTTACAGAGATGTAAGATGTCCCAATACCTCATATCCAGCATACATGGGAGAAACAAGGTATGCAGACAGATCCTCTTATAAATATCCCATATGTAGTGGTTTTAATACAGGGTCTCAGATTCATTGCCATTCTTCGCATCCAGATGTGGGCATTTTCCCTTGAATTTAGGCAGGCTTTCCATGGCTTCAAACAATAGAGCAGGGGTCAGTAAATTATGGCTGGTGGGCCAAGTCTAGGCCTCTACCAGCTTTTATAAATGAAGCTTTATTGGAACACAGCCATGTTCCTTAGTATATGTATTGTTTGTGTCTGTTTTCACATCACAGCAGCAGAGCTAAGTAGTTGCAAAAGAGACTGTATGGCTTGTAAAGCCTAAAATATTGACTGTCTGACACTTTATGGAAAAAGGTCTCCAACGCCTGCAATAGTATATAATGAAAGTGATGCTATGTAACATCTAAGACTAGGTCATAAAAGGTCATGCAGCTTTTGCATGATTCTCGTGGAATGCTTCAACCCTGGACACTCATTCTCTTGGAATACTCTATCTTGAATCCTAACTACCACGTTATGAGAAGTCCAAGCCACCTGGGCAGCCATCTATAGGCACTCCAGTCAACAGTCCTTGTTGGGCCCAGTCTTCAAGGGCCAGACATGTGAATTAAAATTATCTAGATGATTCCAGCCCCAGCCATCTGAATCCTCATGAGCTGAGGTTCCAGACATCAGTCATGGAGTAGAGACAAGCCATCTCCTCTGTGTACTGTTTGAATTGCTGACCCACAGAATCTGGGCACATATTAAAATTTTTGTTTATTTCACCACTAAGCTTGGACTTCTTTATTATGTAGCAATAGATAACTATAGCACTGTGTCTGTACACAGGATATCTACATTTCACAGAGCACAGATTTTTAGATGTGAATGTTGACTGCTCACTTTCTAAGAAGAACGTATACACACACATAGGTACAAAATGTTTATGTATATGTAAATATTAGACCTATATAAACTAATCTATATTATCCATAAAATGAGGGGGCCTTGATAATGGCTAACATTATTTTTCGGTATTTATTGTGTTCCAAGAACTGATAAATTCTTGCATTGTATGAATTTTCTCTTTCACCCTCATAGCAACTCCCTGAGAGAAGTAATGGTATCTCTATTTTATAGATGAGAAAACTGAGGCAAAAACAGATAACATGCTCAAGAGTACTCAACAAGTAAATTTTAGAGTCAAGATTTGAACCCAGGTTCTCAAGTTTTAGATCCCTTACTCATACTCACCAAGCTATATACTGAGGAAGGGGATGAAAGTTGACGCCATTACCTCATGCTCAAGAAGTTAGACAGAAACTTAGCAGGTATGGTTGAAAGAAGACAGGACTTGGAGTCGTAAGTTCAGAGCCTGAGTTATGAGATGAATTCTCCTCTCATCTAGATATAGGTTTGTTTTTAGAAAATGAAGAAGATCACTGCATATTTTGATTGTTAATTTCTGTACTTAATGATTACCAAAGAATGGAATTTTACCAGGGAGCTATTTTGCAATGACATAAATTATTGATTCAAACTCAAACCTTTATTATAAATTATTGATTCAAAATCAAATCTTTATTAAGTCTCCCTTGCATCAGAAGTTTTTCCCACTCTTCATTTCTTTGAAACTCTTTCCTGTCTACTCTTGGCCAAAGCTTGAAGCCTAATTTAACACTTGGAAATAAAATAATGAAATAGTCATAACACAGCAATTCCAATGCCTACTGAATTGGAAGCTCTAAATAATTTTTCAGATAATTTAGGAAATTAAAAATATTTACATCATAGATGCAAAGACAGAAGTTACTTGTGTAATAAATGGTGAGACAAAAAGTTTCTGGTCAAGTAGATTTGTTTAAATATGATCACTAATCTGAGTTCTACCCCTGTGCTAAAACCCAGTGACAGGTTGCATACAGCTTCTAAAGGGATAGTTCAGTGCATTGGGTCAAATTCATGCCATAAAATGTGGTATTAGTACTAGAAGACAGAGTGACTGTCTTCTTTGGGACATAGATGAAGACCCCAAGATAGACAATATCAAGGACAAATTATGTAGAATAAGATATTATCTCAGTCCTTGGAACATGTCATGCAGGATAGAACAAGAAGTAGATTTATTATCAAGTACATGAAGCCAGAGACAGTAAGCAATGAGTGGTAGTTGGTTAAAATAGACAGGTTTTAGAAGCAGAGGCACGGATGTAGAAAACAAACTTAGGGTTACCAGGGGATTGTGGCAGGGAGGCTAAATTGGGAGATTGGGACTGAAATATACACACTACTATACATAAAATAGATAACTAATAAGAACCTGCTCTTCTTATTAGCCCAGGGAACTCCATTCAGTACTCTGTAATGGGCTATTTGGAAAAGACTCCAAAAAAAAAATAAAAGTGGGGCTTCCCTGGTGGCACAGTGGTTGAGAGTCGGCCTGCTGATGCAGGGGACACGGGTTCGTGCCCCGGTCCGCGAAGATCCCACATGCCGCGGAGCGGCTGGGCCCGTGAGCCATGGCTGCTGAGCCTGCGCGTCTGGAGCCTGTGCTCCACAACGGGAAAGGCCACAACAGTGAGAGGCCCGCGTACTGAAAAAAGAAAAAAAAAAAAAGTGGATATATGTACATGTATAACTGATTCACTTTGCTGTACACCTGAAACTAACACAACACTGTAAATCAACTATACTCCAATAAAAATTTTTAAAAAAACAGGTTTTAAGAACCATAGTCAGGGAGCAGTGTGGATTGGAAAGACCTGGCAAGAAAAATTTCTGCATCCTCAGACAATGCTCCCTAAGCTGGCTATTGCAAGGGTGAGCATTTAAGAGATCTTTGACCTAAGGAGGACATGAGATTAACAATCTATCCCAATGTGCATGAATTATTCTCCTCGGTGCTATCAGAAATCAGATGGCATCCTAGAGCAGGGGTCAGCAGATCTTTTTTGTAAAGGGTCAGATAGTAAATATTTTGGATTTTCTGTACCATACATCTCCATTGCAACTGCCCATCTGCTGCTGCAGCACAGAAACAGCCATGCACAATACGTTAATGAATGAGTGCGGCTGGGTTCAAGCAAAACGTTATGTACAAAACCAGGAGTCAAGCGAGATCTGAACAGTGGGCCAGAGTGTGCGGATGCCAGTTCTGGGTCAGTGTTCACAGCTGAATGAGTCATGAGGCCTTAAGTTCCAGTTCTCATTGTACTACTTTCTACCTGGGTGAACTTGGGTTCGTCCTTTTATTTATATGGGCCACTGTATTAGTCAAGGTTCTCCAGAAAAACAGAACCAACAGCATGTGTATACAATGTGCCCATATATACTGACAGATATAGATCTAGATATCGATATTGATACCTAGATCTATATCCATATCTATATAAAGATAGAGAAAGAGAGAGAGATTTTAAACAATTGGTTCACACAATAATAGAGGCTTGGTAAATTCAAAATCTGCAGGTTAGGCTGTCTAGAGACTCTCGGAAGAGTTGCAGTTCAATTTCTGTAAGTCTTCTGGCAGAATTCCTTTTTGCGACAGGGAGGTCAGTCTTTATTAAGAGCTTCAACTGATGGATGAGGCCCATGCATATTATGGAGGATAATCTGCTTTACTCAAAGTCCACCACAAATTTAATTATGAATTTCATCCAAAAACACCATCACAGGGACTACCCTGCTGGCACAGTGGTTAAGAATCCGCCTGCCCATGCAGGGGACATGGGTTTGAGCCCTGGTCTGGGAAGATCTCACATGCCGTGGAGCAACTAAGCCCATGCACCACAGCTACTGAGCCCGTGCACCTAGCGCCCATGCTCTGCAACAAGAGAAGCCACCGCAATGAGAAGCCCGCACACCACAACAAAGAGTAGCCCTCGCTTGCTGCAAATAGAGAAAGCCCACGTGCAGCAACGAAGACCCAATGCAGCCAAAAATTATAAATAAATAAAACATAAAAATTTTAAAAAACACAAAAACACCATCACAGAAATATCCAGAATAATATTTGACCAAATAACTGGGCATGGTGGCCCAGACAAATTGACATGGAAAATTCACCACCTAAGCCATAGTTTTGTCACCTTTTACTGAGAAATATGACTTATCTGAGCTATTTTGATACCTAGAAGATACCTTCTAGAGGTAACACCCTCAGTATTTTACATGGTAGGCAGTAGAGGGAATGAGCCCATTTGCCCAGTCATATGACACCTAAAGGATAAAATTCTGTCTTCTCTCTCCAACCCACAAGGATGAATGCCAAAAATACATCACTTATATCTGCTTTAGCTAACATAGGATAGGTCTGGAACAGACCTATGCTCCCAGTAAGTCTCATGAAATGCTGTTTCATTAAGGAGAGACTTTACTTGCTAAGATTAGAAGCAAAAGAGGGTGGTGGATGAAAAACTGCCCGAGGATATAAGCTCATGCAAGGAAGCAGGAGAGAGAATGGGTATCCGAAGATGTGCGGTCTGAGCCAACACTAATTCCACAGCATCAGGTTATAATTCAGGCAGCCCAACCGCTGGGTTTTTTTTCCCCTTCTTTTCCCCCAAAGAGGGACAAGCATACTGACAAAGGAAGAGCATCAGTCACCACAGATAAATTGCTTTTTAGAGGTGATCTCGCAAATGATTTGGCTCAGTGTAGACTATGATTTGGCTCCCCAAACCATAAGCTAGAGCATTTCATTCCAGGTCCCTCCTCAAATATCCATGATAGGTAAAACTCTGGCATCAAGTAGGTCTTGAAATCTCCCCAGGTGATTATAATATGCAACCAGGGCTGAGAATCTGGAGATGTAGAGCAAATTTAAATTGAACTTTAGTTAAACAGTAAAACAAGCTCTGACTCTACTGGCTGGAGCTAGACAAGGGATATGGATTTAGTGGGATGAGAAGATAAAGGACACCAGGGAGTAAATCAAATGCTTTACACCTGTGCTTAGCTAATTGTTACTCAGATAATTCAGACAATCTTACAGCACCTGAACCCTGAAATTCCTCAGTTCTGTTTAAAAAAAAGTAACTCTTCAAGTAACTGAACTCTGAGAATCATGCCAATCATAAAGAAAAAGAAGAAATCTTATTTTTTGAATTAGTTGATTTCATATATACTGTTTCACTTTCATGATATTAACTAGTTATCTTTCTTTCCATTTTATGTTTGAGGAAAGTAAGGCTTTAAAGTCTCAGTAATTTTCTCAAGGTCACTTGTTAAGGGTGTGGTAGGCAGCATAATGGCTCCTAAAAATGCCCTCACCCTAATCCCTAGAACCCAATAATATGTTACCTTACATGGTAAAGAGGACTTTGCAGATATGACTGAAGTTATAGGCCTTGAGATAGAAAGGTTATCCTGGATTACCTCACGGAACAAATCTAAATGCATGAGTCATTAAAAGCAGAAAACCATTCCCAACTGTAGAAAGAGAAAGAGAGAGATGTCCTAATAGAAGCAGAATCAGAGAGATGCAACATTTTGGGTTTTGTAGGTGGAGAAAGGGGACTCTGAGTCAAGGACTACAAGTGACCACTGGAAGCGGATGAAGTCCAGGGAACAGAAACACCCCTAAGAGCCTCCAGAAAAGAATGTACCTCTGCCAACACTTTTTTTTCTTTTTTAACCATCTTTATTGGAGTATAATTGCTTTACAATGGCGTGTTAGTTTCTGCTTCATAACAAAGTGAATCAGCTATACATATACATATATCCCCATATCTCCTCCCTCTTGCATCTCCCTCCCACCCTCCCTTGCCTATCCCACACATCTAGGTGGACACAAAGCACAGAGCTGATCTCCCTGTGCTTTGTGGCTGCTTCCCACTAGCTAGCTCTTTTACATTTGGTAGTGTATATATGTCCATGCCACTCTCTCACTTCATCCCGGATTACCCTTTCCCATCCCTGTGTCCTCAAGTCCACTCTCTATGGCTGCGTCTTTATTCCTGCCCTGCCCCTAGGGTCTTCATAACCATTTTTTCTTTTTTTTTTTAGATTCCATATATATGTGTTAGCATATGGTATTTGTTTTTCTCTTTCTGACTTACTTCACTCTGTATGACAGTCTCTAGGTCAATCCACTTCACTACAAATAACTCAATTTCATTTCTTTTTATGGCTGAGTAATATTCCATTGTATATATGTGCCACATCTTTATCCATTCATCTGTCGATCCTGCCAACACTTTTACTCAATTGAGGCCAATGTCAGACTTGTAAGGTAATAAATTTACGTTGTTTTGAGTCACTAAATTTGGGATAATTTGTATGAAAGCAATAAAAAAAAATACAGAGGTCCTACAAGAGCCAGGCTATATATTTATACTTAAGTATTTCTGAAATGAATTTAACCTTGTGATTGACAGCAGCAGCAGCAGCAGCTTCCAAGGGATCCCACCACACACCTGAGGCAAAAGGAGCCTAATACAAAGCAGTGACAGCAGCAGGTCACTGCCCCACACTTGGGGTAGAGGGGGACTTGATCTACTGTAGCAGCAGCATAGCCTGAATGGGAACCCATCCTCCTGTGGCACTAGTCCCATCAGCATTAGTCTAATCTGCTAGAATCTGCTGTGCCAACAGGCCCAACATATACAAACCCTCCAACTCAGTAGCATTAAGTGAGCCAGGCTCAGTGTTTCCTGAAACTCATATCCAGTTGCACTGGAAATCCAAGATATCACCTACTGTTATGAAAACATAAACAATAACAGAAGACTGGGAACTTCAGAAAGAAAAGGGGAACAATGGAATGGGTGAAAACAAATGGGGTAAATATAAGAGACTATCATTAGCCTCATGAGTTTCTTAAATTCTATATGATGGTCAAAGCAAAAATGATGACACCATCTGATGGGGTTCTAAATGTAGAGAAAGGAAATACTACAGAAAATCATACTTTAACTTCACTTGAAGTAATGAAACACTGATTCCAGTAGGCTATGATAAGTTACCTATGTATACTGTAATGCCAAAAGCAACCACTAAGAAAACTATACAAACAGTATACACAAATGATTATAAATGAATTAAATTAAAATGGACTTATTAAAAAACATTTAGTAATCCACAAGAAGGAAAAATAAGGGAAACACAGGATTGAGAAACTAAGGTAAAAGACAAAACAAAAAATAACATGGTAGACCAAATCTTTGACATGGCAATAATTACATTACCGGAAAATGATCTAAATAACCAAGTCAAAGACAGAGATTGGAAGAGTAGATTAAAAAATCGCAAGCATGATCCAACTATATACTGTCTATAAGAAGCTTACTTTCAACATCATGATATAGGTAGTTCAAAGTAAAAGGATGAAAATGATATATCATGTGAACATTAATCAGAAAAAGCAGGAATGGCTATATTAATATCAGATAAAGTAGACGTCAGAGCAAAGGAAATTATTAGGGGCAAAGAGGGTCATTACATAAAGATAACAGAAATAATCCACCTAGATGACCTAGTGATACTAAATGTGTGTGCACCAAACAACAGAACTTCAAAATGCATGAAGCAAACACTGAAAAAGGTAAAAGGAGAAAGTTTTAAATCCACAATTATTATTTGAGACTTCAACACAGCAATTTATACAACTACCAGAGAGAAAAATCAGCAAGGATATGGAAGAACTGAAAACATCATCAATCAACAGGATATAACTGACATTTAAAGAACACACTCAGTAAGAGCAGAATACATATTGAAGTGTCCATGGAACATTCACTCATATACCATATACTGGGCGATAAAAAAACATTAGCAGATTTAAAAGAATTAAAATCACAGAGAGTATGTTCTCTAGCCATAATGGAATCAGACTAGAAATCAGTAAGAGAAAGACAACAGGAAAATCTTCAATCACATGAAAACTAAACATCACACTTCCAAATAACTCATGGGTAAAAAAGACAGCATCAAGGAAAAAATTTTTAAATGCATAGAATAAAAGAAAATGGAGATATAACAGATCAAAGTTTGCGGAATGAAGTGAAAGCAACGCTGAAAGGGAAGTTTATAGCACTAAATTGGGAAAGAAAATATTTCAAAGCAATAATCTAATTTTCTATATTAAAATAGTAAAAAAGGAAGAGGAAAAAACACTAAACAAGCAGAAAGAAGGAAATAATAAAGATGAAACAGAAATCCATGAAACTGAAAACAGGAAAATAGGGGGGAAAATCAATGAAACAAAAGGCTGGTTCTTTGAAATAAACAATCTAACCAATAAAGATCTAGAAAGACTGATAAAGATTAAACAGAGAGATGGCACAAATCACAGATATCAGAAATGCAACCAGGGATACCATGACATATCCTGCAGGTTAATGAGGGACAAGTTACTATGAACAAGTCTACACTATAAATTCAAAAATGTAGATGAAATGGGCCAATGTTTCGACACCCAAAACTACCAAAACTCAGCCAAGATGAAATAGATAATCTCAATTTTCCTGTAACCATTAGAAACACTGGTTTTTCATTTAAAAACTCCCAAAAGAAATATTCAGGCTTAGATGTTTCACTTTTACCCAAGACTTAAAGAATTAACACCAATTTTACATGATTTGATAAGAAATAGAAGTAGAGGGAACAGTTTCTAATTAATTTTATGAAGCCAGTATTACCTTGATACCAAAACCATACAGGGATAGTATAGAAAGAAGAAACCTACAGACCAATATTTTTTATGAAATTGGCTGAAAAACCCTCAGCCAAATATTAGCAAATTAAATCCAGAAATATATGAAAAGAATAATATACCATGACCAAGTGGGATTTATTCCAGTTATGCAAAGTTGGTTAAATATTTGAAAATTAAACAGTGTAATCCACCATATCCAATAGATTAAGGGGGAAAAGTCATGTGATCCTATCCATTAATGCAGAGAAAGCATTTGACAAAATCCAATCCCATTCATGATTTTAAAGAAAGAAGAAAAAAAACTCCAAGCAGACTAGGAATAGAAAAGGAACATACTGAAACTCATAAAGATGATCTACAAACAACCTATACCGACATGATATTTAACTGTGAAAGACTGGATGCTTTCTCTGTAAGATCAGAAACAAGGCACCGATATCTGCTCTCACCACTTTTATTGAATATATCACTGGAGGTTCTAGTAAGAAAATAAAGCAAAAATAAATAAATACATAAATTTAAAAGTTAAATTTTTTAAAAGTTTATTTAAAAGATAAAAGGACTATTCCTACTACGTTGCATAGGAAGGAACATATCCTACTGAATGTTGAATAGCAATATATCCTATTATACTGAATAAGGAAAAGTAAAACTGTCTGTATCTGAAGATGAGATGATAATCTAAATGGAGAAAATACCAAGGAATCCACAAAAAGCTTGAGAAATAATATTAGTTTGTAAATGATTTAGAGTACAAGATCACCACAATTTTATCAAATTATATATTAATAACAAATGTGTAGAAGCTTAAATAAAACTATGTGATGCCATTTACAACTGACCTAAATAAATACTTAAATATAAGCCCAATAAGACATTTATAGGACCTCTAGACTGAAAATTACAAAATGCTGATGAAGAAAAATTTTTAAGTCTCAAACAAATAGGGAGACATACCTTGTTCATGGATTAGAAAACACAACATGATAAAGATGTCAATCCTCCCCAAGTTAAGAGGCTTAACACAATTACTCTTAAAATGCCCTCAAGGTTTTTGTGGATATAGACAAGCTTATTCTAAGATTTATATGGTAAGAAGAGGCTGAAGAATAGCTAAAACAACTTGTAAGGGAAGATGAAAATGGGAGGAATTAATCTACCCAATTTCAAGAGTTTGCAGTAATGATGGAGGGTAGATACATAGATCAATGGAATGGAATAGAGAACCCAGAAATAGACTGACATCAATACATATAACTTGTTTTTGACAGCAGTGCAAAAGCTATCAAGGAAGAATAGACTTTTCAAAAAATGGTACTGAAACAGTTGGACATCCCTTGACAAAAACAAACAAACAAAAAATGAACCTTAACCTCCACACCTTACACAAAAATTAAATCAAAGTGGATCATAATCTTAAATGTAAAAGCAGGACATTTTTAGAAAAACAATAGGAGAAAATGTTTGGCATCTAGAACTAGGGGAATAATTCTTAGACTTGACACCAAAAGTATGATCAATAAAGGCAAAAACTGATAAATTGGATCTCATCAAAATGAGTTAAAAATGCTTCATAGAAGATCCTTTTAAGTGGATGAAAACTCAAATTACACAGTAGGAAAACATATTTGAAAATCCCATATGAGACAAATGACTTGTATCTATAATATACAAAGAACTCTCCAAACAACTTAAAAAAATCCAACTAGAAAATAGGCAGAAGACAGGAACAGACATTTCATGGAAGAGAATATACACACGGCAAAGGAGCACATGAAAAGATGCTCAGCATCATTAGCCATTAGGGAAATGCCAATTAAGACCATAATGAGATGTCAGAGAGTAACTAAAATTAAAGTATAGTGACAACATCAAATGCTGGCGAGTACATAGAAAAATTATATCACATCACTGGTGGGAAAATAAAATGGTTTAGCCACTCTGATCAACAGCTTGACAGTCTCTTTTAATCCTAAAAGTAGATTCACCCTACAACGCAGTAATTGTACTCTTGAGCATTTATCCAAAAGAAACAAAAACTTAATTAAGTTCCCACAGAAACTTACACATAAATGTTCATAGCAGTTTTATTTATAATAGCCCAAAACTGGCAACTACCCAAATGTCTTGCAGTGGATGAATGTTGAAACAAATTGTGATAAAATCTTATGATAGAATACTACCGAGCAACAGAAAGGAACAAATTATTAATATACGCAAAAATTGAAATGAACTTCAAGGGAATGATGCCGAGGGAAAAATTTTGAAAAGCCGATCTCCGAAGATTAAGTAATTCATGATTATGTTTACATATTATTCTTAAAATAACAAAACTGTGGAGATGGAGAACAGAGTAGAAGTTGCCAAGGGTTAGAGTGGGGGTAGAAGGTACAGCGGGGGAACTCTGTGAGGTTTTTGTGGTTCCAGTACAAATAATACAGCAATCTTGGTTTTAATCCCTAAAGATTTCTAAAAGCAATTCCTAATAAGAGGTGTCCAGATATTTAGCAATGGCAGATTAGAGGTATAGCTCCCCAACATAACAACTTCAAAAGAGAACATACTAATTCAATGTATATGTTAATTTCAAAAAAAGGCCTGTCACAATACTTAAATGGTATATATCTTAACTATATTATTCTAAGTATCCAGCTATACCAGATGGACTAGCAAGATTTTCTGTACATTCAACCTTATTTAAGACAGTAAATCTTATAATAAGACAGTTAGAAAAAGAAAAAAAAACAAACCTCAACTACAGTTGGATATTCTCATAGGAAGATGAGGTGAAAATATGCAGCAGCGGTTCAAAAGCTTAAGCAGTGGCACCTAAATTTGGTTGTGCATTAGAATCATCTGAAGCACCTTTTAAAAACCCTCACACTGACGGTTGGTCATCGTAGACCAATAAAATCATTTTAAATCTCCTCAGACGATGCCAATGTCTAGCCAGAACTGAGAACCAGCGGACTAAGCAGAAGGGGATGTTTCTACAAAGATCTCTTAACAATAAGTCCTTTCACCCAATCAGATTTACCTCCCCGCAAAGGGCTAAAGAATGCTAGTGTTGTCCATACTTGCTTAGCTTTAATTAGCACTTGTGACTTGCCCAAAACCTAGATCATGTTTCCCCTAAATTTCATGTTATTCCCTACGTTTTTCAAACCCAGGGCTAAGGGGTTTGCCAGGATGAGATTTTAAGTGCTCACACAGGGCAAGTCCCTGGCAAACCAGGACAGCGGTCCCTCTACATTGAAATGTAAAGCATCCTAAATAACCCTGACACTGCTCCCAGATCCTAGTCTGTGCCAACCAGTGGAGAAAAGGCATTCTCCATTACCACCACGGCAAATGCTGCTGTACTTGCCTTGGCTGGTCCCTATCTTTTCCAGGCACCACTCCCCTTCACCTGCTGGTGGACGCTTTGGCCAGCTGACAATGCAGATATTTTCAAACTTTAAGGTGAATAAAAATCATCTGGAGGGCCTGTTATAACAGAGATCACTGAGCCCCACCAGAGTTGCTGATTGCATAGGGCTGGGACAGGGCCCTAAAACTTGAATATCTGACACATTATCAGGGGACGCTGGTAAAACTGGTCAGGTTGTTACCGAATGCAGGTTCGTGTGTCTGAAGCACAGTGAGGCCAAACAAACCTAAAGGTTGGAGTCTGGAGCAGAGAAAGGTTTATTGCAGGATGGAGCAAGGAGAGGGGTGGCCCGAGTTCCAAAACACCCTGAAATCTCCAAAGGATTTCAGCAAAGCATGTTTAAAGGCCAGGTGAGGGAGGGACGTCCCAGGGAATGTGATCAGCTCGTGCACAATCCTCTGATTGGTTGATGTGGAGGCCACAGGGCAGGTAACATTATCCATCCTTAGGTGCCAGAAGGTCTGGGGGCTACGCGCTCATGATCATCAAGGAGTTAATTTCTTCCATTGGGTGGTGGTTTTTAGCATCTGAAAACTCAAGAAATATGCCTGAGATACTATTATCTGAGTACTTCAGAGAGGAACTACAGCAGAGGATATGGGGGATGGGTCTGTCCTAGGAAGGCCCCATAGGGTACTGCTTGGTTACAAGGTGACCATACTTTGAGAACCACTGCTCTAGTGGCTTGGAATGTTCAGAAAGTAATGGAAGAATCCCTTCCCAGGTCTAGATTCTAGTATCGCCAGCTATTTTGGTGGGGGGAAGGGTAAGTTTTGTCCTTGCTTGGACTTCTGGTTCATTTATATCAAAGCCTATTTGAGGCAGTGCGCTCGGCAGTCCTGCAGTTCTGTCTTTTGCTTCAACAGTGTTTGGAATGAACAGACCCAGGGACGCTCCTTGCTCCAGCCCCCGACCACCCTCCAACCTTTCTTCCTGTCGCAACCTTTGGAATCAGCCACTCAGCTATCCTCAGCCTCCAGGACAGGCCAACACCGTTTTTTGAGCTTAGCTCCTTATCACTGATCAACCACGAGTTCCCAGGTGCGTCAGAATTATTCCATCGAGGTGGAGGCCGCCGTCCACCGCCTGTTCAACATGCATCTGGGGACACTTACCTCTCTCTGAGCTTCTATTTCGACAGCAACGATGGGACTCTGGACAGTGTGGGCCACATTTTTCGCCAACTGGCTGAGGAGAAGTGTGAGGGCGCGCAGCGTCTCTTGAAAATGCAAAACCAGTGCTGTGGCCGCGCCCTCTTCCAGGATGCGCGGAAGCCTTCTCAAGATGAGTGGGGTAAAACCCAGGACGCTGTGGAAGCCGCCATTCTTAGGGAGAAGAGCCCGCACCAGGCACTATCACATCTGCGCGCCCTGGCTTCCGCCCGCGCAGACTCCCACCTCTGTGACTTCCTGGAGAGCCGCTTCCTGGAGGAGCAGGTGAAACTCATCAAGAAGATGGGCGACCACCTGACCAACCTCCGCAGGCTGGCTGGTCCGCAGGCTGTGCTGGGCGAGTATCTCTTTGAAAGGCTCACCGTCGAGCACAAACAGGAGTCTCTGAAGTCCAGCGGCCTCTGAGGAGCCCCTCTGGCATCAGAGCTTCTGCCTGAAGCCCTGCTCTGCAGCTACTAGGCAGCTCTGTAACCGCCCTGGAGCCCTCTCCCAAGCCTTGGACCAAATGGAAACAATAACGCTTTTTGCAGAAGGAAAAAAAAAAAGCCTATTTGAAACACAAACAGAATAAAGAGGAAAAAAAGAAATATATATATATGTATATATATATATATTCATGTTTTTTTCTTTTTTTAAAAATTTATTTTACTGAAGTATAGTTGATATACAATGTTGTGTTAGTTTATGCTGTACAACAAAGTGATTCAGTTATGCGTATATATAATTTTTCATATTCTTTTCCATTATGGTTAATTACAGGACATTGACTATAGTTCCCTGTACTATACAGTAGGACCTTGTTGTTTATCCATCATATATATAATAGGTTACCTCTGCTAATCCCAAACTCCCAATCCATCACTCCCCCACCTCCCCCTTCCCCTCGGGAACCACAAGTTTGTGTGCTATGTCTGTGAGTCTGTTTCTGTTTCATGGATAAGTTCATTTGTATCATATTCTAGATTCCACATATAAGTGATATCATATGGTATTTGTCTTTCTCCTTCTCACTTACTTCATTTAGTATAATAGTCTCTAGGTCCAGCCATGTTGCTGCAAATGGCATTATTTCATTCTTTTTTATAGCTGAGTAGTATTCCATTTTATATATATCACATCTTCTTTATCCATTCATCTGTGAGTGGACATTTAGGTTGTTTGCATGTCTTGGCTATTATAAATAGTGCTGCTGTGAACATAGGGGTGCATGTATGTTTTCGAATTATAGTTTTGTCCAGATATATGCCCAGGAGTAAGATTGCTGGATCATATGGTAGCTCTACTTTTAGCTTTTTGAGGAACTGCCATAGTGTTTTCCATAGTGGTTGCACCAATTTACATCCCCACCAACAGTGTAGAAGTCAGAAAGAGAGAGACAAATACCGTATGCTAACACATATATATGGAATTTAAGAAAAAAAAATGTCATGAAGAACCTAGGGGCAAAACAGGAATAAAGACACAGACTTACTAGAGAACGGACTTGAGGATATGGGGAGGGGGAAGGGTAAACTGTGACAAAGCGTGAGAGAGGCATGGACATATATTCATGTTCTTTTAACATATGAATTGCCCCACTTTATCTGTGTGAAATAAGTTTGTTCCCGTTATTGGGCTGCTTCTCAAGCTTTGCTGCTCATTTGAATGACCTAAAGAGCTTTTAAGAAAAACATTGGT
The DNA here is from genome assembly GCF_011762595.2 of Tursiops truncatus. Lineage (NCBI taxonomy): Eukaryota > Metazoa > Chordata > Mammalia > Artiodactyla > Delphinidae > Tursiops > Tursiops truncatus. The sequence goes on from NC_047050.1 coordinate 32,521,261, forward strand.
GTCTGGGTCCCAGCCCCAGAGATTTTGATTCAGTAGGTCTAGGGAGGAGCCTGGGCACAGGGAGGGCTCAGAGTTCCCCAGGTGATTCTAATGTGCAGCAACTTTGGGAACCACCTCTTGGCTTCAATCCAGCTAGTGATCAGATATTAAATCTAAGACACATGGGCTAGTGCGTGAGCTCTAGGAAGATTCGTGCCAGGGAAAATGATCGATAGTTGTGTTACTTCTCTGAAATGGACTGAAATTTCCAATTAGCATGAACAGGGGAGGGTGAATGGGTGAATGCAATAAGGTGTATCATTTACGTATTGCCCTATGTGTATGGCTAGAAGCTTTTGCAACTGAGGTCTGCCCTACTTTTCATGCTAATGGTAATGCTTGTCCTCCTAATGCAGCTGTAAACTTTATAAGCCCATAGGTAGACAGCATCACAAAATATTTACCCCTCCCCACTGGCCCACTCTCAAGCTTCTCTCCCCTTCCCCAATACACAAATGTACATCAATGCTCTTGAGACCACTATCAACATATTGACCTTCAATTCTTCTACTTTGCAGCTTCCCTCTTATCAGGAGATGTCAGCATTTAGTGCAAGGACAAATGCTTGCCTCTTGGTGAGTAATGTAGGCAATGCCTCCAAGAGACAAATAGCCCTTAGGGAGGGGGAAAAAGTCTTTCAAAAAGGTTGATGCCCAGAGGAGGCATTTTCAGTCATCTCAGCTTAGAGGTCAAATATCCAAAATTAAAAAGGTTAAAAAAAAGAAAAAGAAGAAAGCAAGGAAGAAAAGAAGGAAACAATTTTCTTATCTCATAGTAATAAGGCAGTTTTCCTTAAAAAAAAAAAAGACTTAAGCCTTAAATTCTCTTTCCTAATCAAAATGTGCTTTTCCGTCTTTAGACTATTCCTCTTATATCCTGTATTATTCATGACGTTTAATTCTTGAAATAGCACATGGCTGAAAACAGAAGCTAACCTCTTGTCCACTATGAATTAAATCTTCTTTTCCTAGGACCTGTCTACAGTGTACAATTTGGGGTTTGCCAACATAATTATTTTCTCTGAAATAAGTTACAGCATTTTGCCTTTTCAATATATAGTTATACAATATATTGTTAACACAACATAGTTAATATAGTCAATATAGTAAATACAACTATAACACACGTGATATGATGCCACTTTGGTGATTTTCTTCATCCATGTAATTCTGAAATTTGACAGTATAGTTTTCATATTCTAATGAGCTGAGTATTACCTTTGCAAGGATAGAAAAATAAAATAAATTCATAATATTCTTGTGTGGTTTGCCCCTGGGGTGGATTACCATAATGGGGGGATATTTGAGCCTTTCCCCAAGTCATTAAAAAACCTCCAGCGAGCAGCCCCTTGTCCTCTCCAGGGAGTGGGGGGAAAGGATCTTTAATCATAATAATCCTGGGGGGAGAAATCTCAGAAATAAGACATCTGCTTCTGTGCCTTGTTGTTTTGCAGAATAGCAATGATTGCTTTAGCAGCTTCTATTGCCATGTGTGTACAATAAGTAAATGAACATAAAATTGAATGAACGCATAAAAGAAGGATAAACCCACCCAGCTTAACAAATCCACTCTCTCACCTGCTGTGCCCTGAAACATGAAAGAAAGAATCACGGGATCATAAGGATTAATAAAATAACAGTCTCTGTTAACAATATTGACAGGAGGTATAAGGATAATTTGTCTGATGTGGGACCAACAGCTTAACTGCTTAATCCTTTTTTTTTTTTTTTAAGGGCAACTCATTCATTTATTGTTTAAAGATTGCAAGACAACTTCTGAATTTCTGTAGCACAGTTTAAATGTTTTACTTTTTTGATAAATCAGAGTATAATAGAAAAAACAATTAGTTTCCAGTAATATCTATATCTCTATTCAGAATTAAGTCTTCCACAGACATGTAACCTGGAAACAAAAGCCTGTTACAATAAGCAAAGCTTCAACAGAGCTGCTACTTTTCGGGCCAGGGAAAGGTTCATCCCTATAGGAGGAGGATGTGCTATGTAAAATGGCTGCAAGGTCACAGCCTTGAGGGCGCTGGAAGTCTATTATCCTATCCCACATTAAGTAGTTTGGTGAACTTCAAACGTCCGTTCATCTGCAACCAAGCTGGCAAACTTTAACTGATATCTCAAGCAGGTAAAAAATAAATTAAAAGAAATCCTTACACTGATGTTCCTTGATTCACACTGTTAAATGGTTCATTAACATGTAATTCTGGCTAAGAATTACATTTGAGACTCCTTGCTCAGATTTTGGTTAACAGTACAAATCTTTCAGAAATTCAAGTTCTTATTAATCAATAATTTGTCAGCTAGGCTACATTCAGGCATCAGCTGCAACTACAGAATAGGTGCACTGCCTCAGTGCTTTGGAAAGACATAATCTAGAACACTACTAGCAGACAAAATATCTGTTACTAGACAGCACAGGTGCAGTACAGCAAGACAAAAACATATATTCACGTGTGCCGCGGACCAGCCGGAGAAAGAGGATTTCACCGCCCAGGGTCAGAAGGGAAGGGGTAAGGAACTGAAGTGGCACCGACGAATGGGGTCAGAAGGACCAAGACAACTGATGGTTGCAAGGCAAATTTTATTGCTCTACAGTTGCAGATTATCTAGACTAGAAAAAGGAAGGTTGCCAGATGGTGGTTTACATTATCTACAGACTGTCTCGGCTCAAGGTTAACTTCCCTGGGAGGAAACCCATAAACCCAGAAGCATCAAAAATAACCTGCATGTGCAGGGGGAAGACAGCTTTGCTTGTCTCATTTTACATTCTTTCTGATCTCTGGGCCCTGGTGATTTATCTCCCATGGAATGGAACAAGGAGGGGAACAAGTAGGGACAGTCCCTTCGAGCAGCGGCGGCATGCCTAGCATGTCCTTACCTGCTCTCAAGGCTGACTGCTTCCCACAGGTCCCCCTTTTTTATTTTTTAACTTTTGCTGCAAAATAATTCCATGAAGTTTAGTGCCGAGAGTAGTGTACTGTTGCATGAGGATACGAAACAGACATGAGAAGATTATTATCAATAATAGGCAAATTATGGCCAGGGTAATAAATCCTGACAACCTTCCAGTAATCCAAGACTGAGGGTTTAACCACTTTAAATGATCCAGTAAAGTTTGAATTACATCTTCTGGCGAAACATCATCAAGATGTGTATTTTGTATACCCTGAATTTCAGCATTTAATTTCTTAAGATCAAGACTAATATTATTATCTGACCAAACACTCAGCAGATGCATTTTTACTTTTTCCCATTCCCAAATAGTCACTGTACTTTTAAGGAGTAACACACATCCATGTATACTTTGCATGACAAGCTAAACGCATCCTCAATTTTAATGCTTCTATCTGATCTCCAATCCCCAAAATTGCGTTTTTAAATTCATCTAACTTGTTATTAATCTGTAAATCTATGTGACTTTGTAAAGATAAAGCAAGACTGGTATGTTGAGATAACTGATTAGCAAAGTGAGCATGATGAATACTCTGTGAAAGAGCAAGACCGGCAGTAGCCACAGTAGCAGACAGAGCAGCCGAGGCAAGTAAACTTACTATTAGCCACCCAAGAAAGCGTCTCCTTCTCTGCAAGGCTTTAGAGAGTTCCACCCATACCTGTACTCCAGTATCTTCATACCAAGGTTCTCTCAGATGTACAGGCACCATAACATACATGGTTGCTTTAGTATAAGCACAGATTGCGTTCCTGCAGAAGGGAACATACAACTGCTAAAAATACAATTAACACAGCTAATATTATATCCTCCTTTGGAAGAATTACCAATGTTAATAGAACCAAACAAAAGTGTATATGGAGGAGCAACACAAGTTATAACAGGTGTATTGGAATAAGTTAGAGCTAGTTTCCATATATCCCAGTTCTTTTGAAATGTGATAAACCTATCTATGATGGGAAAAGAAGAGATAAGAATTGACAGCTTGGTATAATCTATAGTACACCATATTTGGTTATTATTCCAAGATGCATTGCAACGTTCAAAATTGGATCCAGGAAAGTTAACGGTCATAAAAGGAGGAAATTGATTTTTTGATTTTCTGTTAAGCATAGTAACCTTATGTCCAGCTATAAGTATCCCTTGTCCTCCAAGTAAACGCTTCATACAGAAATAATTTCCTGAATCTTCACCTGTAACCTTGGCTATAGTAATAGCGGAATCCCTAAGTGGTGAGGCATATGAGATTTGACCTCTAATATTAATAGCTTGCCCATTTTATACCAAATGATGGTATCCTTAAGATCCTCTCGTCGGCTGGTAGCCGGGCATGTAAGAGTAATGTTGGTTCCTGTAAAACGAAGGATGCCTGGAGAGCCTGACAAACTAATTGATTGATCCGTTCCCTCATAAACATCTGTATGCTCATAACTAATAGCCTTTACACATCCAGTTTCCAGATTCAATGGGCTAAGACAGACAGGATGGGTACTAAACCAGTTAGTATAATTTACAGACATATTGATTTGTTTTATATTCCCAATAAGAGGCCCATAAACACTTATCATTGTAAAATACAGGAAACTCTGCTTCAGACCAAGATATGGGTTGTAATAGTGGAGGATCAGGTACATAGGCCCAGTAAGTTGCTGCATTAACAGAGGGAACACATGAAATGGTTGCCAACATAGCCAAAAATAAAGTTACAGGTGTAACAGGATTATTCTGTTGTTTCACTGACTCTTGAGCTCGTGAAACCAGTTGTTTAATTTGTCCCCAAGTTGGAACATCACTCCTTTGAGTCGTCCTGGCAAGTGGTCTCCTCTTCTTCTTCTTTTTCTCAATCAACACTGTCAAATTTTCGGGAGAGGTGCAGAGCTTCTTCATCTTCTGAACTAGGTGAGCTGTGGCAAGCCATCTATTTGCTTGACTAAGCACTCAGGAAGCCAGCGAGGTCCAGGCGCTGATCTGGGAAAGATACACGCGTGACCACGTCCCCAAATCAACACAGGATCAGGACCACGCCAAGTGCTGGTTAACGGATCGTTCCAGAGGACCTCCGGAGATTGAGAGGCCAATCTTGGCTCAGCCACCAACCTTCCCCCTGCAGAGCAGCCAAATTTGTCAACAGTGAGAACATTTAAAATAAACAGAGCATGATTTATAAGGTTATGTGGCGTTGTTCTATACAATTCCCCCCTGTTTATTTTTTCAATAGTTAGCTTTAAAGATCTATTTGCACGTTCTATAATACCTTGTCCTTGAGGGGTATATGGAATGCCTGTAATATGGGTAATTTTGTAATGAATTACAAAATGTTGCAAAAGCAGCGGGCCCATTATCTGTTTTAATAATTTTGGGAAGGTTCATGAAAGCAAAACAGTGTAATAAATGAGTGGTAACATGTTTAGTAGCTTCTCCGGTCTGTGCTGTAGCACAGAGGAAACCAGAATACGTGTCGATAGTGACATGAACAAACTGTAATTTCCCAAAAGACGGGATATGAGTAACATCCATTTGCCATAAATGTCTAGGTAATAATCCACGAGGATTAACAACATAATGTGGAACAGGAAGGTGAGGTAAGCATTGTGGGCATTGCTTAACAATTTGTGGGGCGGCTTCACCAGTAAGGGAAAATTGTGTGAGTAATGTAGCCGCTGACTGACGGTGTAAAGCGTGCAACTGCTGTGCTGCTTGTGAAGCAGTTTGATCATAACTTACCATAATATGAGGGTGTCAGGACATGGACCATGAGTATCAAGAGTATGGAGATAATGAATGCAGTATATTAGCCATTCTTGACAGCATGACGAACGGAAAGGAGGAGTACGGTAAATTGGGACATGTCCTGCTTTAGGGAAAAGAGATTGAGGAGGAGGAGTAACTTCAACTCTATTCTTGGGAGGAAATGTACAGATACTAAGATACGTTTAGATCGAGTTAAAACATCTGCAGTCGCATTAAGTTTAGTCAATGGACCAGGCAAGTTAGAATGAGCACGGATATACAGACCTCACAGGACCATCATGGGAACGAATAAGCTGTTGAAGCAAACGAAAAGAGGATGGATAATTCAGGGTCATTAGTATGTCCTATGCTCGCAGTCTCCAGAAGAAATCACAAGCTAATAAGATAGTTACTATCAGAAAACAAATTAAAAGATTACAGAAGGCAAATGTTTAGAAAGACATAATAACAGCAAAAGTTCAACACGTTGAGCTGAAGTCAAGGAATTCTTTAACGAGGGTTTGTTCCGTCGTCAATGATTACATTAGCCAATCCTGAAGAAGAACCGTCCGTAAAACCAAAGGTACAGGCTGTTGCCTAATTATAGAAGGAAAGATATGAGTTAAGTTTGCCGAATTGGATCAATTTATCAGCAGGGTAATGGCATTCCAAGGTACCTGAAAATCCTGCAAGAGCAAGACCCCATTCAACTATGTTGAAAAAGCCAATTTTGGGGACTAACTGAATCAGGGATAATAATTTGAGAAGGTCTAGACATAATTATAGGTTGTAAGCTGTAATTCTAGTTCTACCTTGCATTTAAATTACTAATAAGTTCATAATAAGGGTTAATAATTTAGAGGGTGTAGATTTCATATGAATCTATTCAATAATTCCAACAGTTTGCCATAAGACGGCAGTAGGCACATGAGGAGTTGGACAAAATATTAAGAAAATTGGAAGTGAGTATGAATTTAGTTAATTGTGTAGAACTGATAGATCTATTGACTATTTGTAAAGCTTGAAATCCTTCTGGAGTCATAGAGCGTGAAGCAGAAGGATCTGAGTCACCTTTAAGAATACAAACAAAGGCTGCACGAGCAGTAGTAAGTTTTTAAGGAAGGCCTTAGCCAATAATATCCAAGTAATTTTTGAAAAGCATTTAATGTTTTTAAATATCAACTCTGAATTTGCAGTTTTGAGGCCTAATAGTAGTGTATATCAAATATATTTCCCAATACAAAAATGGAGATTGTCTTTGAGTTTTTTTGAGGCATGACCAGCAAATGATTGTAAGGACTGTTTAAAAATTGAAAAGCAGTCTCTAATAAAGAAATATATCACAGTGGCTAAAAGTATATCATCCATATAATGATGCGATATAACGATGAAATTTTTCTACAGGAGTCAGGCTGAGCCACATATTTTTTTGGCATAATGTAGGACTATTTGCCAGCCTGAGGCAATACTTTCCATTGAAAT